>NC_091450.1:54396467-54696779 GCF_964237555.1 Oryctolagus cuniculus
AAAACTGGATTTCTACAGGCAGAAGCATGAAGCAAGACCCCTACCTTACACCTTACACAAAAATCCACTCAACATGGATTAAAGACCTAAATCTATGACTGACACCATAAAATTATTAGAGAACATTGGAGAAAGCCTACAAGATATTGGCACAGGCAAAGACTTCTTGGAAAATACCCCAGAGGCACAGGCAGTCAAAGCCAAAATTAACATTTGGGATTACATCAAACTGAAAAGTTTCTATACTGCAAAAGAAACAGTCAGGAAAGTGAAGAGGCAACAACAGAATGGGAAAAAATATTTGCAAACTATGCAACAGATAAAGGATTAATAACCAGAATCTACAAAGAGATCAAGAAACTCTACAACAACAGAACAAACAACCCACTTAAGAATTAGGCCAAGGACCTCAATGGACATTTTTCAAAAGAAGAAATCCAAAGGGCCAACAGACACATGAAAAAATTTTCAGGGTCACTAGCAATCAGGGAAATGCAAATCAAAACCACAATGAGGTTTCACCTCACCCCACTTAGAATGTCTCACATGAAGAAATCTACCAACAACAGAGGCTGTCGAGGAAGTGGGGAAAAAGGACACTAACCCACTGATGGTGGGAATGCAAACTGGTCAAGCCACTATGGAAGTCATTTTGGAGATTCCTCAGAAACCTTAATATAACCCTACCATACAACCCAGCCATCCCACTCCTTGGAATTTACCCAAAGGAATTTAAATTGGCAAATAAAAGAGCTGTCTGTACCTCAATGTTTATTGCAGTTCAATTCACAATAGCTAAGACCTTGAATCAGCCTAAATGCCCATCAACAGTAGACTGGATAAAGAAATTATGGGATATGTACTCTTTAGAATACTATACCGCAGTAAGAAACAACAAAATCCAGCCATTTGGAACAAAATGGAGGAATCTGGAACACATCATGCTAAGTGAATTAAGCCAGTCCCAAATGGACAAATATAATGTGTTCTCCATGATTGGTGACAAGTAACCCAGCACCTAAAATGAAACCTGTTGAAGTGAAATGGACACTATGAGAAACAATGACTTGATCAGTCCTTGTCCTGACTCTTATGTTACAATCTACTACTTTATTACTTTTAATATGTTTGTTCTATTTAACACTATTGGTTGAACACTTTAATTAACACACCATTATGCTTACGTGTTTACATTTAACTGAAAAGTGATCCCTGTTAAATATAAGAGTTGGAATAATAGAGGGAGGAGATGTACAGTTCAGCACATGCTCTATTGGACTTACTTCTAATGGTAGAGTTAGAAACGGACCAGGGGATTGCAATTCATTCCTATCAAGGTGGCATGTACCAATACCACTAGTCAAAGTGATCAGTTCCAGTTCATAATTGATCATAATGATAGGATTGAGAGTCAAAGGGATCACATAAACAAGATTGGTGTCTGTTAATACTAACTGATAGAATTAAAAAGGAGAGAACGATCCAACACTGGATGTGGGATACACAGCAGACTCATAGAATGGCAGATGTCCTAAATGGCACTCTGGTTTCAGAATCAGCCCTTAAAGCATTCAGATCTGGCTAAAAAGCCCATGGGAGTATTTCAGGCATGGAAAGCCAAGACACTCTGGCAAAAAGTAAAAAAGTGACCTAAAGTGAAAGATCCCTGTGAGTGATATCCCACCAGAAAGAATGGGCTATCAAAGAAGGAGGTACCTTTCTCTGAAGGGAGGAGAGAACTTCTACTTTGACTATGACCTTGTCTAAATAAGATAGGATTTATCAAAATCAAGAGGCTTCCATAGCCTTGGCAACTCATGACAAGAGCCTAAGGTGATTACTGATGCCATAAATAAGAGTGCCAATTGTTAAAGCAACAACAGGAGTCACTGTGCACTTACTCCCCATGTAGGATCTCTGTCCTTAATGTGTTTTTCTGTGTGAATTAGTGGTATAGCTAGTACTCAAACATTATTTTATACTTTGTGTTTCTGTGTGGGTGAAAACTATTGAAATTTTTACTTAACATATACTAAATTGATCTTCTGTACATAAAGATAATTGAAAATGGATCTTGATGCGAATGGGATGGAGAGGGAGTGGGAGATGGGATGGTTGCAGGTGGGAGGTAGGTTATTGGGCGGGGGGGAAGCCACTATAACCCAAAAGTTGTACTTTGGAAATTTATATTTATTAAATAAAAGTTTAAAAATGATAAAAGGGAGCATTAAACCTTTTTGCTATAGTAATAGATTGATACTTTCTCAGAACCTATCTTCCCTATTTGTCATATAATCATAATTTTAAACAGAATAAAAACATTAATTCAAACTTTGTAAGATCAAGGGGCTGGCACCATGGCACAGGGGTTAAAAAAGCCCTGGCCTGAAGCACAGGCATTCCATATGGGCACCACTTCTAGTCCCAGCTTCCCTTCTTCCAGTCCAGCTCTCTGCTATGGCCTGGGAAAGCAGTGGAAGATGGCCCAAGTCATTTGATACCTGCACCCACATGGGAGACCCAAAGAAGCTCCTGGCTCCTGGCTTTGGATCGGCTCAGTTGTGGCCATCTGGCGAGTGAACCAGTGGATGGAAGACCTCTCTCTCTGTGTCTCTACCTCTCTCTGTAACTTTATCTTTCAAATAAATAAAACAAATCTTAAAAAAAAGCTTACAAAATCATTAGGACAACGCTCCTCATGTAAACTGGCCTGTATTCCTGTAAAGAATAGTTTTTTTTTAAAAAATAGATTTTTTTAACTTTTATTTAATGAATATAAATTTCCAAAGTACGACTTATGGATTACAATGGCTTCCCCCCGATAACGTCCCTCCCACCCACAACCCTCCCCTTTCCCACTCCCTCTCCCCTTCCATTCACATCAAGATTCATTTTCGATTATCTTAATATACAGAAGATCAGCTTAGTATACATTAAGTAAGGATTTCAACAGTTTGCTCCCACACAGAAACATAAAGTGAAAAATAATAGATGATTTTTTTTAAATGATGATGAAATCAGATCAGACCTACTGTCATGTTTAATCCCAGTGAGAGTCAAGTTGGGAATTGATAATTTCTTTTTTTTTTATAGAAGATCAGTTTAGTATGCATTAAGTAAAGATTTCAACAGTTTGCACCCCCATAGAAACACAAAGTGAAATATATTGTTTGAGTACTCATTATAGCATTAAATCTCAATGCACAGCACATTAAGGACAGAGATCCTACATGAGGAGTAAGTGCACAGTGACTCCTGTTGTTGACTTTACCAATTGACACTCCTGTCTATGGCATCAGTAATCTCCCTATGCACCAGTCATGAGTTTCCAAGGCTATGGAAGCCCTCTGAGTTCTCCGACTCTTATCTTGTTTAGACAAGGTCATAGTCAAAGTGGAGGTTCTCTCCTCCCTTCAGAGAAAGGTACCTCCTTCTTTGAAGACCTGTTCTTTCCACTGGGATCTCACTCACAGAGATCTTTTGCCAGAGTGTCTTGGCTTTCCATGCCTGAAATACTCTCATGGGCTTTTCAGCCAGATCCGAATGCCTTTAGGGCTGATTCTGAGGCCAGAGTGCTATTTAGGACATCTGCCATTCTATGAGTCTGCTGAGTATCTCACTTCCCATGTTGGATCACTCTCCCCTTTATTTATTCTATCGGTTAGTGTTAGCAGGTACTAGACTTGTTTATGTGCTCCCTTTGACTCTTAGTCCTTTCATTATGATCAATTGTGAACTGAAATTGATCACTTGGAATAGTGAGATGGCATTGGTACATGCCACCTTGATGGGACTGAATTGGAATCCCCTGGTATGTTTCTAACTCTACCATTTGGGGCAAGTCAGCTTGAGCATGTCCCAAATTATACATCTCTTCCCTCTCTTATTCCACTCTTATGTTTAACAGGGATCACATTTCAGTTAATTTTCAACACTTAAGAATAACTGTGTATTAATTACAGAATTAAACCAGTCATATTAAGTAGAACAGACAAAAAAACTACTAAGAGGGATAATGTATTAAGTTGTTCATTAACAGTAAGGGCTATGCTGATCAAGTCACCGTTTCCCATAGTGTCCATTTCACTTCAGGAGGTTTCCTTTTTGGTGTTCAGTCAGTTGTCACCGATCAGGGAGAACATATGATATTTGTCCCTTTGGGACTGGCTTATTTCACTCAGCATGATGTGTTCCAGATTCCTCCATTTTGTTGCAAATGACTGGATTTTGTTGTTTCTTACTGCGGTATAGTATTCTAAAGAGTACATATGCCATAATTTCTTTATCCAGTCTACCGTTGATGGGCATTTAGGTTGGTTCCAGGTCTTAGCTATTGTGAATTGAGATGCAATAAACATTAGGGTGCAGACTGCTTTTTTGTTTGCCAATTTAAATTCCTTTGGGTAAATTCCAAGGAGTGGGATGGCTGGGTTGTATGGTAGGGTTATCTTCAGGTTTATGAGGAATCTCCAGACTGACTTCCATAGTGGCTTGACCAGTTTGCATTCCCACCAACAGTGGGTTAGTGTCCCTTTTTCCCTGCATCCTTGCCAGCATCTGTTGTTGGTAGATTTCTGCATGTGAGCCATTCTAACCGGGGTGAGGTGAAACCTCATTGTGGTTTTGATTTGCATTTCCCTGATTGCTAATGACCTTGAACATTTTTTCATGTGTCTGTTGGCCCTTTGGATTTCCTCTTTTGAAAAATGTCTATTGAGGTCCTTGGCCCATCTCTTAAGTGGGTTGTTGGTTTTGTTTTTGTGGAATTTCTTGATCTCTTTGTAGATTCTGGTTATTAACCCTTTCTCTGTTGCATAGTTTGCAAATATTTTTTGCCACTCTGTCGTTTGTCTCTTCACTCTCCTGACTGTTTCTTTTGCAGTACAGAAACTTCTCAATTTGATGCAATCACAATAGTTGATTTTGGCTTTGACTGCCTGTGCCTACCGGGTCTTTTCCAGAAATTCTTTGCCTGTGCCAATATCTTGAAGGGTTTCTCCAATGTTCTCTAGTAACTTGATGGTGTCAAGTCATAGATTTAGGTCTTTAATCCATGTTGAGTGGATTTTTGTGTAAGGTGTAAGGTAGGGGTCTTGCTTCATGATTCTGCACGTGGAAATCCAGTTTTCCCAGCACCATTTATTGAATAGACTGTCCTTGCTCCAGGAATTAGTTTTAGATCCTTGATCAAATATAAGTTGGCTGTAGATGTTTGGGTTGATTTCTGGTGTTTCAATTCTGTTACACCCGTTCATGATGAAAACTCTAAGCAAACTGGGTTTGGAAGGAACATTCCTCAATACAATCAAAGCAATCTATGAAAAACCCACAGCCAACATCCTATTGAATGGGGAAAAGTTGGAAGCATTTCCACTGAGATCTGGTACCAGACAGGGATGTCCACTCTCACCACTGTATTCAATATAGTTCTGGAGGTTCTAGCCAGAGCTATTAGGCAAGAAAAAGAAATTAAAGGTATACAAATTGGGAAGGAAGAACTCAAACTATCCCTCTTTGCAGATGACATGATTCTTTATTTAGGGGAGCCAAAGAACTCTACTAAGAGACTATTGGAACTCATAGAAGATTTTGGCAAAGTAGCAGGGTATAAAATCAATGCACAAAAATCAACAGCCTTTGTATACACAGACAATGCCATGGCTGAGGAAGAACTTCTAAGATCAATCCCATTCACAATAGCTACAAAAACAATCAAATACCTTGGAATAAACTTAACCAAGGACGTTAAAGATCTCTACGATGAAAATTACAAAACCTTAAAGAAAGAAATAGAAGAGGATACCAAGAAATGGAAAAATCTTCCATGCTCATGGATTGGAAGAATCAATATCATCAAAATGTCCATTCTCCCAAAAGCAATTGATAGATTCAATGCAATACCAATCAAGATACCGAAGACCTTCTTCTCAGATCTGGAAAAAATGGTGCTGAAATTCATATGGAGGCACAAGAGACCTCGAATAGCTAAAGCAATCTTGTACAACAAAAACAAAGCCGGAGGCATCACAATACCAGATTTCAGGACATACTACAGGGCAGTTGTAATCAAAACAGCATGGTACTGGTACAGAAACAGATGAAAAATAGATTTTTAAAATAGATTTATTGATTTACTTGAAAGTCAGAGGTCCACAGAGAATGGAGAGGCAGAGAGAGAGAGAGAGAGAGAGAGAGAGAGAGAGAGTGAGTGAGGTCTTCCATCTGCTGGTTCCCTCCCCATTTGGCTGCAACAGCCAGAGCCACACTGATCTGAAGCCAGAAGCCAAGAGCTTCTTCTGGGTCTTCCCATGTGTGTGCGGGGGTCCAAGGACTTGGGCCATCCTCCACTGCTTTCCCAGGCCATAGCAGAGAGCTGGATCAAAAGTGGAGCAGCCAGGACTTGAATTGGCACCCATATGGGATACCAGCGCCACAGGTGGTGGCTTCAGCCACCATGCCATAGCACCAGCCCCAGTTTTAGTTTTGTTTCTTGTACTTTGGTGCTTGTTTTTTGGTAACTATGAATGATGGGATCATATATACTCTTATACAACTGCCTGTGTTGTTATTTTCCTATTTCTTTTCCATTTCAATATTTTCTAACATTCCATTGTATGGGTTACTATGTTCATTTTACCTGAATACAACATTTAGAAATTTTTATTTTGTGTGTGTATACACAGGAATTTGTAAGTTTATATATATATATGTGTGTGTGTGTGTGTGCATTTGAGAGACAGCTTAGAAAATAATATTATGAGGAACCCTAACCCTCATTTCAAACACTAAGCCCTCTTCAGACCTGGCTTTCTTTGAGGCAGAGCCCTGGGACCCTCTCACTGTAATGGGTGGAACTGATTCTCCCAAAAGTTACTATCTTGCAACCCTAACCCCCAATGTGATTATTTTTAGAGACAGGACCTTTTAAGATGTAACAGAAGAAAAATGATATCAAGTGTGAGGCCCTAATCCAGACTCACACCTGTCCTTATAAGGAGAGCCATTAGGGATTCACATGGACAGAGGAAATGCCATGTGAGCACCCAGCAAATTGGTGGCTGACTGGAAGCCAGGGAGCGAGGTCACAGAAGTAACCATGCCTGAAAACACCTTGATCTTGAACTTCCAATGTGAAGGACTGTGTGAAATAACTTCTGGTGAATTAATCCATCCCATTTGTTGTAATATGTCATGGTGACTTTGGCAAAGTCATATATCCAATCGCTACCTGCTTTACCTGCACTCACCCAGAAGCTCCACAAAAAATTTTTTTCAAAGAAATATAGAAATTAAAAACTGTGGTTTTAGGTGCCTAAATGCCTAAATGAGAAAATGAGAGAAATAAGATAAATGAAAAATAAAACACTCAAAATATTTCCATTAAAATATAGATATCAGAGAAAGGGAAAGAAAATACAAAATGAATAAATTATTCTTGTGTATTTTTTTAAAAAAGTCCATACTTTGATTCAACTAGAAATTAAAATATTTAATGATATAATAAACAGATTTAAAAGGATACTGGTGGACTTTAGTGTTTCCATGGCATGGTGTCTAAATTAACTTTTGAGACCAGCATTGTGGCTTAATGGGTTAAATCAGTGCCTATGATGCCATCATCCCATGTGGATGCTGGTTCAACCCCTGGCTGCACCACTTCTCATCAAGTTCCCTGCTAATGTGCCTGGAAAACCATTAGAGGATGGCTCAAGAGCTTGGGCCCCTGCATTCATCTGGGGGACCCAGATGAAGCTCCTAGCTCCTGGCTTCAGATTGGCGCAGCTCTGCCTGTTGCAGCCAATTGTGGAGTGAACCATCAGATGGAAGACCTCTCTCTCTCTCTCTCTCTCTCTCTCTCTCTCCCCACCCTCTAACTCTGCCTTTCAAATAAATAAAATAAATCTTTATTAAAATTAACTTTCACAGCTTCTAATATGCACCTATTTTCGAAACTTCATGGGTAAAATCAATAGTGTGGCCCAAATTACAATTTTACCAAGGGATAGCCCTAAATTTAAACAAAATACATCATATGATCTTAGGAAAATTACAAAAATAAAAACAAAATAAAAATAATGTATTCACTTATTATACTTCATTTTAATTATAACAATGCTTTAATTTTCTTTTTTGTAAAAACCATTGCATCATTTCATCTTTTTTTTAAGATTTATTATTTTATTTATTTGAAAGACAGAGTTACAGAGAGAGGTAGAGGCAGAGAGAGAGAGAGGTCTTCCATCTGCTGGTTCACTCCCTAGATGACTGCAATGGCCAGAACTGCACCGATCTGAAGCCAGGAGCCTGGACCTTCTTCTGGGTCTCCCACGTAGGTGCAGAGGCCTAAGGGCTTGGGCCATCTTCCACTGCTTTCCCAGGCCATGGCAGATAGCTGGATCAGAAGAGGAGCAGCCAGGACTAGAACTGGTACCCATATGGGATGCCAGCACTTCAGGCCAGGGCTTTAACCCGCTGCACAACAGCACTGGCCCGCTTCAATTTTCCATGGTCAAATGAACCCAATTATTCCAAAGGAGGCAGAGTGACTCTAACAGCATCAGTAACAAATTAAAAGTAAACTAAGGTTTTGGAGTTAGAATTTGGCTAGATGAAGTGGAAATCCACAGACAAAATTAAAATGAGTAAGATGGTCAAATATTAGGAAATTCAAAGGATCCAAGTATTGCAATTTATGATAGAAGACACAATTAATGAAGGCGTGATTATTCCCACTGCTTTCCCATGCATCCAATTTTGCCCTGTTCTTAAAACTGGAAAGAAAAATGGCACTCATAGGGTGGTGGCTTAACCAACTTAACCACAAAGCCAGGCCCCTTGAATATCTTTTGTTATTTGATATTGGAGAGTTACCTTATCTTGTTCCCTGACTTGTAGCTTCAGACAGCAAACACTGGAGGCCACCCTTTCTGGCAGTGGTCACCCCCAGTATGAAATGACAAAAACAATTCAAGGGGCCTGGCATTTTCACTTAGCTAGTTAAACCAATGAATGCAGCACTGGCATTCCATGAGTTCAGGTCCTAGACCTGGCCACTCCACTTCAGGTCCAGCTCTCTGCTGATGTGCCTGAGTGGGCAGCAGGGGATGGCCCAAGTGCTTGGGCCTGTGCCACCCATATGAGAGACCTGAAAGTATTCCCAGGCTCACAGCTTTGGCCTGGCCCAACAGTGACCACTGCATCCATTTGAGGAGGGAAACCTCCCTCCATCTTTTGGTGTGACTGCCTTTCAAATAAATAATATAATAAATCTTAGGAAAAAGCTATCCAAATATATCTTTACACCATCCTTCTGACTGTTGATTATATTACTGTTGGTCTCGATGCATGCATCAGTTTGCAATCCAGAGACCCAAACTTTGTTTTTCCCAAAGAAACCTTTTATTTAATGAGTGCAAATTTCATAAGTACAACTTTAAGAATATAGTGATTCTTCCCACCATACCCACCATCCCAGCCCTACTCCATGCCACCTCCTCCTCCCTCTCCCATTGCAGGTCCCATTCTCCATTAAGATCTATTTCAATTAACTGTATACACAGAAGACCAACTCTGTACTAAGTAAAGATTTTAACAATTTGCACACACACACACACACACAAAACTGTTTGAGAACAAGTTTCACAGTTAATTTTCATAATACAACTCATTGAGGACATAAGTCCTACATGGGAAGAAAGTGCACAGTGACTCCTGTTGTTAACTTAACAATTAACACTCTTATATATGACATCAATGATCATCCGAGGCTCTTGACATGAGCTGCCAAGGCTATGGAAGCCTTTTGGATCCACAATTTCTGTCAGCAGCAACCCAAACTTTAAAAGAAAGCACTTATATGAACCAAAGGTGACAAATGGTGTGGCTCACACACCACCAATTTTGGCATACAATCATCATAATCCAAAGATTTTGTGACAAAATATAATAACCATGGCGAAGAGACATAATAATTGACCTAATTGTCAGATCAGCTTATAAGTTAATGCTGGAGATCTAATGTCACTCACAAATATTTTCACTGACAAACAATTGGTCACTATATTAATGAATGATCAAATTTGGCAATACGTTTTAAAGCCTATTTACAACAGAACTCCTCTCATCACATCTCTGGACCAAAATTGTGCTAGATGGATTCTAGAGCTTTGAGCTGCATTGACAGTCTCACAGACACCAATATCACCCTTCTGTCCTTGCATGCTCCTAAGCACAGGGCTTAAAGAAAACTGCAAATCAATCTCCCAGATCCTATGTTGTCCTCATATTGAAATAATTGGGATAGTCTTTGAACTCTCCCTAAATACACATGATATGCCTCCAGGCCTAAAATGGAAATCTAGTAGAGGTTGCTACTATCTGTGCCATTCTAACAATTGGTGAAGATTATTTCTATCACCAGGAGTCAGCTGTCTCATATCTGTAAATTTCTCCATTCTCTGAGAATATAAAACTTTTTTTGGTTCCTCTCCTCCTGTCTTGGTCTAGCTTTCCATCATTTTCTAAAGATTTATTTATTTGAAAGTCAAAGTTACACAGAGAGAGGAGAGGCACAGAGAGAGAGAGAGAGGTCTTACATCCAATGGTTCACTCTTCAATTGGCTGCAACAGCTGGAGCTGTGCCAATCTGAAGCCAGGAGCCAGGAGCTTCCTCCAGGTCTCCCACACCAGTGCAGGGACCCGAGGGCTTGGGCCATCTTCCACTGCTTTCACAGGCTGTAGCAGAGAGCTGGATCAGAAGTGGAGCAGCTGGGTCTCGAATCGGCACCCATATGGGATGCTGGCACTTCAGGCCAGGACTTTAACCTGCTGCACCACAGTGCTGGTCCCCTAGCTTTCCATAATTAACATCAAGCCTTAGCCTCCAACCATGATCACTACAAATGCACCTTTCTGGTATGTTATGGACTTAATGTTTATGTCTTCCACACTTCAATACATTTGTGGAAAATGAAACAAAGGATATGCTTACTATGCTGCACAATTTTTAAAAATTCATTCATATAAGGTTTTAATAACTCTATGGAAATGTATATTATAGAAAACTGTGTAGTTTTAAATTTCTTTGTACCAAAATTAACATGTATTTTATTTTTCTTCCATTTTGTAGGCTATTTCCATACATATGTTGAAGTCATTTACATTTTGAGATCAGTTCTTTGGAACATACTATTATATGTGGCAATAAGGGTGTGGCCATCTCTTGTGATTAGTGGATTCTTAGGTATAGGAAAAAAGCACACTGCCCTCCTCCACTGCATGCACATACTGAAGGAAAAAAATATCTCAGACAACGGTGAGATGAAATCAATCCACAAAAGAGAGAGCTCAAACAAGACCCAAATCAGCCAACACCTTGATATTGAACTGTCCAACTTTCATAACTGTGAAAAATAATTTTATTTGTTTAACAAACATAGGCAGTAGTATTTTACTATGGCAGTCCAAGAAGGTTAAGACATATGGTGGGACTAATATTGGGGTACTTTTCTAACAAATACTTATGCATGTAAAAGCAAATTTGGAGCTGGATAAGAGGGTACAGTATGGAATAGTTTTAATATACATACTAGAAATATGGATCATGTGGATGATTCTGGCGTGGTTTCAAAGGGGAATGAAAAATATGCTATAAGAACCTGGAGGAAAGGCAATTCAATCTATAGAGACTTGGTTCTGGACTTTTGCTAAAGGTCAAACTTGTGAGAAATAAAATTATATATTTAAAAGAGGAGATGTTTATTTTAAAAAATAAGTTTTAGATATTTGAAATACAGAATTACAGAGAGGAGACAGAGAGAATGAAAGATATTTTAACTTATGGTTCATTCCCCAAATGGATGCAATGGATAGGGTTGGGACAGGCCAACACCAGAAGACTGGAACTCCATCCTAGGTTTCCTGCATGTTTAGCAGGGGCCCAAGAACTTGGACTATGTTCTGTGTTATAAGGCACATTAGCAGGAAATTGGATCGGCAGTAGAGCAACCATGATTTGAATCAGTGCTTCAATACAATATGTTGGCATTGCAGGTGGTAGCTCAACCTGCTGTGCCATGTCACCAGCTCTGAGATTCCTGAATAAAATATTTAAATAATGGTTTGGTTCCTCCTGAATGCTTATAGAAAAATGGAAAAAGCAATATACTGAAAGAGGAACTAATAGCAAAGCAGAATAAAAATATAAAGCTTTGGGAAATTTTTAGCCTGTCTATATTCCAAAACCTGAAAATGCATGTACATAACAGAACATCATACACACACACACACACACACACACATATATATATATATACACACAGTTTATTTCTGTGACTAGAGACATGTGGGGAGCATGCCCTCTGCATCCTGCCACTGTGGGAGTTTGGGCCATAAGCCCCAGAGCTATGCCATTTACTCTATAAGATCCAAGAGGGTTCCCCTTATTTTATTGGGAGTAGTACAAGTAGCAGCCCTAACCTTACCTGAGGAATTTCCCTCTGCATCCCTTAGCTCATGGTGCTGCAGCCCAAGGCATCAACCCCAACAAGACCCTTGTATACCTTCTGAGAACTGGGTCCAATTTCATCTGTGCCTTGTGGAACTAAGATTGTTAATGTTGAGTATTATAATCTTTGGAGTAATTTCCACTCACTTATGGCATTTGGAATGCTCTATTTGTATCACTGTGTTTCAGATACACACCACTATACTCAATACTTGCCTCACACCATAGGAAACCTGGGTAATGGCTCCACTGTACCCTGCAATACCAGGGCTGTAATGATCAGTACTAATTTCTTTAAGCTGACTAGATTCTACCTTGTGGTACTTCTGGAGGAATCTGCATGCATTCTACCTCTCCAGATCCATACCTACCCATACAAAATTCTCTTTATACCTGTAGTTACCCTACAGGATGGCAGCAGGGTTTAGTTCACATCCTCCAGTCCTGGGATGGGGCGGGTTTGGTGGTAAAAACCCCTAGTTGCACTCTCCTAGGAAGACCTGGGACAGGGCCTGTTCATATCACACAGTCTTAGAGCCAAAACTATTGGTGCCACAAACCCCAGAATCACTCAGGCTTGCTAATGTAACAAGGACTGTCCCCTTTGTGTCCCTCAACAACAAGAACAAGGCTCTGGTGGTCACATTTCCAAACAGAAACTGACAACAAACTCTTTGTGAACTGAAAATACACACCCTAGGAAGTCTACACTCACCTCAAAGTCACATTTCCTTTTTTTTTAAGATTTATTTATTTATTTGGAAGTCAGAGTTACAAAGAGAGAGGAGAGGTGGGGGTGTCTTCCATCCACTGGTTTACTCCCCACTTGGCCACAATGGCTGGAGCTGTGCCAATCCAAAGCCAGGCACCAGGAGCTTCCTCCAGGTCCGTCCCCAACATGGGTATAGGGACCCAAGGACTTGGGCCATCCTCCATTGCTTTCACAGGTCATAGCAAAGAGCTCTGTCAGAAGTGAAGCAGCCAGGACTCAAACCTGCACCCATATGGGATGCCGGCACTGCAGGCAACAGCTTTATCCACTATGCCATAGCATGGGCCCCAAATTCGCATGTCTACCTCTATGAATTACATCACATACTCCACAAAAAAGAAAATTATAAAATATTTTAAAGCACTGGTGAAAGAAATAATCAAAGACACAAAAAAATGGAAAGATATTCCTTGTTCATGGATCTGAAGAATCAAATCATTAAAATGTCTATACCACCTGAAACAATCTACAGATTCAATGCTATTCCTATCAAAACACCAATGGCATTCTTTACAGAATTAGTGAAGATAACCACCAAATTGATATGGAATCACTACATGCAGAGTGGCTGGAGACACATGCGGGTTGGCATGGTCTCCAGCATACTAGGAGATTTGACTAGAGATGTGCTGTACACAAAAGGGATGAGGACACTTGCAGCTGGTACATGCTGCAGACACAAGGAATAGAAGCTTTAAATAGCTGGCTTGGATGACATTTTTAAAATGACAAAAATATCAAAATGAACAAAGGTCCCAGATAAAAGAGATATTGAAATTCCAAATAATATATGGGCTTCAGGAACAGGATTAGAGATATGCAAAGTGAGCAGGCACATGGAACTGAAGACATTAGGAGGCAGACAGGGCATATTATTACAGGATTTGGAAACACAGAAAGCAAGCAAGACCTGCTTAGAGAAAAACTAGAGCCCCAAGTGACTGAGAACCACTCATTGTGGCTTCCTTTTTTTTTTTTTACATGATTTATTTTTTTATTTGAGAAAGAGAGAGAGAGAGAGAAAATCTTCCATCCATTGGTTCACTCCCCAAATGGTTGCAATGGCCAGAGCTGGGCCAGTTGAAAGCCAGGAGCCAAGAGCCAGGAGCTTCCTCTGGATTCCCCATGTGGGTGCAGAAGCCAAGTACTTGGGCAAACTCTTGCTGCTTTTTCCAGGCCATTAGCAGGGATCTGAACTGCAAGTGGAGCAGTCTGGACTCAAACTGGCACCAATATATAATGCTGGGGTTGCAGGTAGCAGCTATACCCACTATGCCACAATGCCATCCCTCTGTGATTTCTTTCTTAAGAACTAAACTTAACATAGAATGGGATATACAATAGAGACAAGTAAAAACAGAGGCAGGCATTAATGAAATACCTGTAGAAAGATGCACAACAGAAATAAGAAAAAAAAGGGGGTTTAAAACATATTAACAAAATTAATAAAAATTAGTATAAATCATTAAGGAAGTGAAAGAGAAATACCATACAGATACCAATTAAGGAATCAAACAGCATCATCTTCAAAAATTTTCTTTTTTTTCTGTTAAAGATTTATTTATTTATTTGAAAGTCAGAGTTATGGGGGAGGCAGTGGAGTAAAAAAAAAAAAAGAAAAAAAAAGAGTTACCGAGAGAGAGAGAGAGAGAGAGAGAGAGAGAGAGATCTTCCATCTCCTGGGTCACTCCCCAAATGGCTACAGTAGATGGGGAAGCAAAAGCCAGGAGTGAGGAGCTCAGAGCTTCATCTGGGTCTCTTGTGTGGGTTGCAGGGGTTCAAACACTTGGGCCATCTTCAGCTACTTTCCCAGGCCATTTATCAGGGCACTACATCAGTATTTAAATTGGCACCTTTATGGGATGCTGGCATCCCAGGCCCAGCTTCACTTGTTACACCACAAAGCCCCCCAGCCACCTCCCTCCATTTATATACCTTAACAAGATAATAAAGATTTTGAGAAATAGTTAGGAGTAAAAATTTTTTAGAGATGCAAAAAGTCACCATATTTTAAAAACCGATATACCATAACCCAGATATTGTATAAAGTAGAAACTTCTATATAAGTTAAATAAGTTGAATCAATATTTGAAAAATCCGATCAGCCAATGAACAAATTGCACAAGCAAAATTTCAGACTCAGACTTATAGAAAATTCTACACATACAAGGAAGATTGTTCCTCATTTTCCCAGATTCATCCAAAGTAGCAATAAACAGGGAATATATTTTAATTTCTTTTGAATTCAGTATTACATTGGTGACACAGTCAGATCAGGTGAAAATAACCTAACATGCACTTTTAAAAAGAGGCACAAATATTTTAAGCAAAAATATTATTCTTAAACTAAATATGAAAACAGAAGTGATGATAACAAGTATGAAATACTAGAAGATGCAAAGGTGATTAACATTCCAAAATAAATCAAGTAAATAATTCATGTGTAAGAAAAATATAAGTACATCACATGATCATTGATTTTAAATGTTGGAAACCTTTTAATAAAATTCAGCTTTTAACCACAAAAAGAATCTGTTAACAGAAGTAAAAAAATAGTAATTCCCTTACTATAATTAAGATGGCTACAATGAAGTAATAACAAAGAGCATAATTAACACAGAACACTGAATGATTTTTCCCTGGGGGTAAACTTGGACAAGGCTTTCTCCTCTCACTTTCTCTCTTCAACATTGTCCAGGATGCATAATTAGGGAAATAAAGCAAACAAAAGGAAATTTTATCCAAAGGTTCAGATTTTAAGCAACAGAACTGTTAACATGTTAATGATACTAGTATAGATAGAGATAATCTAATACTATCCAAAACTAAATACGAGCTGATAGGTGAAGTAAGCAAAATTATTGGGTATAGGATCAACACAAACAAGAGGGTTACTAGGTACTCATAAAAAGCAAATAGAAAATGGTAACAGACAAAGTACAATCTAGAAAATGAATATCTGTATAAGAAATAACTCTTCAAATCCGTATTTAATAAAATCAAATGACCTAACAGAAAAATATGCCAAAAATACAAAGAAAAAAAGGCCCAGAATCCAATAGTCAGTAAACTGTAACTTACGTGAAGATTATCACAAGCTCGGAGTTTCAAGAAGTGAACAGGATCTTGGACAGGGAAGCGGAGGTCTCAGGAGAGGGATCCTGAGGGCCAGGCAGCGGCCCCTGCAGTCCGGAGGGCCCAGCTGCCAAGGACACAGCTTCAGACCTGAGGCCAAGCCCCGCCTCTCACTTCCCCAACCCGGCGCAACCCCAAGGGCCCACCCTCAGGCTAGGAACAATTCTGATTGGATACGTCCTCTGTGACGTCATGCGGCCTCTGTGTTCGGATGAACTGCTGAATCAAGCCCGCCAGGGCAACACTGCAGTCCCTCGGGGATCTTTCAGTTGCTGCCTTATTCAGCTTCCTGGTTCTGCTCCTGAGAGAGCCCCGGCCGGCTCAGATGCTTCTACTCTGAAGTTCCCTCACCGCAGGGCCCTGAGGAGGACGCAGGAAAGCGGTGAGTGTGTGAGGTTTCCTGGCCCACAGTAGGTGAGGTGGGCCGGCAGCTGGGACCCTGGTGTGCTGCCCTGCCTCGGTGTGCAGTGACTCTGCCTGAACCCTGGGCCTCTCCTTTCCAGATTGTGTGGTGAGAAGGGAGAATCTGAACTTCACGCATGACCTAATTTCCTTGAGTTGGCCAACGGGGTCTCAAGTCATAGCTCAGTTTTCCCTAGGGGTCTGAGTCAGTTTCCTTGTTGCTAGTAACAGAACAGCAGACTGGGTATGGTAGAAAGGAATGGTATATTTACCGCACACTTTTGGTCCAGGGATGAGGGGCAGTGTGTGGTGATGGTCTTTTTGCTGGTGGAGGCTTAGGATGGCACTGACACCACGAGGACAGATGGAGTGTGGGAGAGGCCTATCCCAGGTGGCTTCATAGCAGACCGCGGGAGAGAGGCCATTAATCACATGAGGGATTTATCCTAATGACTTTTTACACCTATTCTCACTGCTTAATTTCTCAGGCAGGATTACCTCAGTCCTCACGAGTTTCAGAGGGGACCAACCATGTTTAATAGAGAGGAATAGATCTTTAATCTCCAGATCTTTTCCCACATTACCAAATGCCAACTTCAACTCTGCAGTTCAGAACACTACCCAGTGTTTTTCCCCATGAAAAATTTCATTCAGATTCAGTATTTTGTCTTTTTTTTTTCCCCACAAAACAATCCTTAGCTCTCTAAAAGGCTGTTTTCTGTCTGTGAACATTATACGTTAGAGAAAACTAGACAATGCCTACATTACATTGTGCTATAAGAAATCATCGTCCTGGAGTGGGCGCATTAGCAGTGGCGAAAGTGACACTTGGGTCCCACATACCTCTCAGAGTGCTGGGTTTACGTCCTGGTTCTGTTTCTGACCTAGTTTGCAGTTAGGGCACATCCTAGGAGGCAGCAGGCAGTGGCTTGGTTTCTGGCTACCAATATCAGAAACCCAGATTTAGTTCCTGTCTCACAGCTTAGGCCTGGCCCATTGCTGGCTGTTGCTGGCATGTGGGGTAAGCATGGTAGATGAAAGATATCTGTCTGTCTTCATTTATTTGCATATCAAGTAAATATAAATGAAGTTAAAAAATCTTTGCAGTCTCCTTTTACTGATATTAAGTGCAGAGATTTTTTTTCAGAATGTCATCATCAGTGTGAGATTCTTAGTAGAAACTTTACAGAGTAGTGTCTTCTCAATACACCTTGCTCTCTCTCTCTTTTTTTGAGATTTACTTTATTTATTTGAAGCACAGAGTTGCAAAGAGAGGTAGAGACTGAGAGAGAGGGAGAGGTCGTCCATCTGTTGGTTCACTCCTCAAATGGCTGGAATGACTGGAGCTGAACTGATCCAAAGCCCGGAGATGGGAGCTTCCCCCCTGGGTCTCCCAAGTGGGTGCAGGGACCCAAGGACTTGGTCCATCTTCCACTGCTTTCCCAGGCACATTAGCAAGGAGCTGATTTGGAAGTAGAATAGCTGGGACTCGAACTGGTGCCCACATGGGATGCTGGTGCTGCAGGCTGGGACTTTAGCCTGCTGCACCACACCACTGGTCCCTACACCCTTCTCTTCCTTTTCCTGGGTTTCAGAACTCTTTGTGAATGATGGTCATAGATGTCCACATTTGTAGGAATGCAGAGTGAATGTTATCCTTGATAGGTTTTAGGATTTTAGGGTTCAAAACAGACAAGGAGGTCCATTAAAGTAGATAAGACTTTGCTTTAATTGGGGGCTGAACCTGAGGTGGGGGATAAAGAGAGTGGGGGTTAAGCCTGCCCACACAGAGGGCAAGGGTTTTGTAGCCAGGCTTCATTCCATTTGTGCAGCAGCAGTGTCCCTTCTCAAGCAGCCTGTTGGGGGAGGTGCAGAGTACCACATTGACCCTGATAAGATGGGTGGGGGACATGCAGAAAGGCTCCTTTGTGAAATTTACAGTGCATTGTCTAGCAGCTTGGAATATCCCAGGTACAGGGCTTTCCCAAGCAATAAATATTTCACCAACCTTTAAATGATCTATCTGTGCCCACTTTCATCGGGCCTGAAGGTGCAGTGCAGGCCCAGTGGCCTAACAGGACCTCAGTGCCCCAACAGAGTCTAACAAATCCCCTTCCTCATCTTCCTGAAGAACAACAGTAAGTTGAGGGAGAATCCAGGGTGGTAATTGGTGCCCTAAAACTAGGGAATCTATTATATACCCTCCATCAAGATAGCTCACTCTTTGGGACATTAAGATTTTCTCTCAACTACAGTTCTCATTCCTTGGAGACATATTAATATCAGCTAACTAGATGCTGGTATTGAAGAGACAAGACAAAAATAATTGATGCACACTGTATTCTCTCAACCTTGTGTAGGGAGTAGAACCTTTGTAAATGCCAAGGGAAATGCATCCTAGTTAACTGGTGTGAGAACTGAAAAGCAAATGCACTTTGGGCACACAGCAGCTTTATTTTGTGTCATGGAGTTGGTTTAGTCAGACGATGGTTTGTACGAAATCAGAATATCTGTGAGGATCAAATTTTGCTGGGTGAGAACAGGTTTATGAATTTGAGAATTTATTTATGATTTGTATAAGAAAATATATTTTCTTTTCTCCTCAATTTCTGGCCCATGTATATTTAAGCCCCTTGCAGTTTCCTGAGTGGAGTGGCTCTGATTCTTCATAACCACCCTTTTCCTATAATAGCTAAGCTTATGCTAATGAAGACTCTGAGTGAGATCCACAGAAAACTTCAGGAAAGAGATGGGGACCAGAAAGAGAAGACACATGTCTTGCACTGGCTTCTGCCTGGAGGTGCCTAGTGGGAGTGAGCCCTGAATCGGAAGCCTCTGCTAATTCTAGATAAAAAGTGTGAAGCCCTCAGAATTAAAATTTCTGACTCTTTTAGGCATCCCTCTCTCAGTAGCTAGGAATGAACTCCCATGGGATGCATCTCTTCAGTGTGATGTGATCACCAAGACTTGAAACCTGGGGAACCTTCTGAGTGTAGGTTCCCTGTGAACTGTGGGTTCAGCAGGCTGCTTCCCAAAGCTCATTCCATTTCATGTATTTTGTGGAAATTTGCTTCCATTTATTCACAATTTCCCCACTTATGTAGGAATTATGTGCCATTATTTGAATGTTACATTGCTATTTTCTTTCATGGAATCTGTTTATTCAATAATAAGACCTGAAAAAGGAAAGAGGATGTTTTTACTTTCTGCTAAGTTTGAATAATAATGTAAACACTCATGGAATGACTACCCATTCAAATAAATGGGCCTTGGTCAGTTCAGGGGTTGTCTTTTTAGATTTATTTGTTTATTTGAAAGGCAGAGGTGGGGGGGGATCGGTTTCCATCCACTGGTTCAATTCCCAGATGGCCGCAATGACTGAAGTTGTGCCCGTCTGAAGGTAGGAGCTGGGAGCTTCTTTCTGGTCTCACATGGGCGTGCAGGGGCCCCAGGACTTGGATCATCTTCTGCTGATTTCCTAGGCCATAGCAGAGAGCTGGATTGGAAGTGGAGCAGCCCAGACAGGAACAGGCACCCATTTGGGATGGCTGCTCTGCAAGTAGCAGCTTTATCTGCTCTGCCACGATGTTGGCCCCCAGAGGTCTTCTTGATCTCTTCAACCTCTGCCCTCACTGGTGAATGAGTCTAGGTTCTTTTTAATGTTTGCTGTAGCTTAGAATATATTATGCTCAACAGTGAGTTTTTCTTGGTTTATTTTTTGATACTTGTGATAATATTTTTTCTTAATTTATTTCCTCATGTTAATTTATGGTAGTTTTTTAAAATAATGGGAAATGTTAGGTTATAGATTGTGAATAAATTCTAATTCTGTAGGAAATGTTATTGGAGTAGAAGGATTAAGTATCTAACTTTTCATACATATACTCTCATTTAGTTTTTGATTTCCCAGCACTTGGAGTGACCTTATTTATTTATTTACTCCACCTAGTGCTAACTGACATTTCTGAATGGTAACACATTGCTAGTTACTAGTGACTACTGGTTGAATATTTACACTGTTCATTTATGTACTGATTACCAATGGTGGATTTATATTTTTGTATTTAGTTCTTTTTTTAAATTTTTTTTATTTTTATTTTTTGACAGGCAAAGTGGACAGTGAGAGAGAGAGACAGAGAGAAAGGTCTTCCTTTGCCATTGGTTCACCCTCCAATGGCTGCCACAGCCAGCATGCTGGGGCCAGCGCACCGCACTGATCCGATGGCAGGAGCCAGGTACTTATCCTGGTCTCCCATGGGGTGCAGGGCCCAAGGACTTGGGCCATCCTCCACTGCACTCCCTGGCCACAGCACAGCAGAGAGCTGGACTGGAAGAGGGGCAACCGGGACAGAATCTGGCGCCCCGACCAGGACTAGAACCTGGTGTGCCGGCACCGCAAGGCAGAGGATTAGCCTAGTGAGCCACGGCGCCGGCCAGTATTTAGTTCTATAACTTTTCTTATTGTCCTATTTAGGAAAACTGGTAGGAAGCATTGTAGTTTCTTGGAGAACTGCCTGTTGTCACTGTATAACCCATGTAGTATTGTGACCTAAATCCTGATTAGTCAGAAATGAATGTTTTGTTTTCTAGGTTTCATTGGACTGGACTATGTTTCTGCATATTTTTAAAAGATTTTTTTATTAATTTGAAAGGCAGATTTACACAGAGAGAAGGAGAGTCAGAGAGAGAGAGAGGTCTTCCATCTGCTGGTTCACTTCCCAGTTGGCAGCAATAGCTGTGCCAATTCAAAGACAGGAGCCAGGAACTTCTTCTGGGTCTCATGAATGCAGAGGCCCAAGGACTTGGGCCATCTTCTACTGCTTTCCCAGGCCATAGCAAAGAGCTGGATGGGAAGTGGAGCAGCCGAGTCTCCAACTGGTGCCCATATAGGATGCTGGCTCTTTAGGCTAGGGCATTAACCCACCGTGCCACAGCATTGGCCCCTATTTTTATTTTTAATCAGTTGTGTCTTTTATTTATTTATTTGACAGGTAGAGTTATAGACAGTGAGAGGGAGACAGAGAGAAAGGTCTTCCTTCCATTGGCTCACTCCCCGATGGCCACCACAGCCGACACTGTGCAGATCCGAATCCAGGAGCCAGGTGCTTCTTCCTGGTCTCCCATGCAGGTGCAGGGGTCCAAGCACCTGGGCCATACTCTACTGCCTTCCTGTGCCACAGCACAGAGCTGGACTGGAAGAGGAGCAACTGGGACTAGAACCCAGTGCCCATATGGGATGCCAGCACTGCAAGCAGACTATTAACCAAGTGAGCCATGGCACTGGCCCCTATATGTGTCTTAAGCTGATAAGAATGAAATGTCTTTAGCACATAGTCATGTTTGGAAATATTTATATAATTTTAATGAACAAATTAAGGCAATTATCATATCCATTATATACCTATTTTTCATGATGAGAATACTTAAGTCTAAACTGTTATTTTCTATAGTAGAACACATTGTTATTAACTGCTCTCACCATTTTGCACAACATACATCTTGAATGTATTCCTACTATGCAAAGGAAATGTGTTCGACCGAGATGACTTCCAATCCCCTCCATGTGTCTGTATATTTAAATGGTTTTCCTATAGACAGCATGAAGTTGGATCTTGGTTTGATTTTCCCCATATCAATCTCTATCCTTGATGTGTTTAGATAATGCACATTTAAAGTGATTATTGATGTAAGTGGGTTAGTATGTAACATAATTGCAACTGTTTTCTCTGTCATCCTTTTTTAAATGGTCTTATTTATTGATTTTTTTAATTGAAAGGCAGAGAGACAGAGGGAGGGAGATCTTCCATCAGCTGTTTTGCCCCCTCCAAAAACAAAAACAAACAAAACCCTACAGCAGCTGCAACTCAACCAGGTTGAACACAGGAGCCAGGAAGTCCATCCTGGCCTCCCACATGTGTGGCAAGGACCCAATAACTTGAACCACTACCTACTGCCTCTCAGGGGGTGCATTCACAGGACGTTGAATCACAAGTTGGGTGTTGAACTCAAAGCTGGCACCCTGACATGGGACATGGTTATCAAAATTGGTGTGTTTATCTACTGTACCAAATGCTCATGCTAATACTTGTTTTTAAACATTTTCTGTGACCTTATTTTATATTTTAAATTTTTAAATTCATTTATTTAATTCATTAAAGGCAGAGATACAGAGTGATCTACCTTGTGCTGATTCACTCCTTAAATTTCGGCAAGATGGGGCTGTTGCTGCGGTATAGCCAGTAAAGCTGCCGCTGGCAGTGCCTACATTCTGTATTGGTACTGATTTGAGTCCTGGCTGCTCCACTTCTGATACTGCTCTCTGCTATGGCCTGGGAAAGTGGTAGAGGTTGGCCCAAGTCCTTGAGCCCCTGCACCAATGTGGGAGCCCCAGAAGAAGCTCCTGGATCCTGGCTTTGGATCAGCGCAGCTCCAACATCTGGGGACTGAAGCAGTGAATGGAAGACCTCTTTCTCTCTCTCTCTACTTCTGCCTCTCTGTAACTCTACCTTTCAAATAAATACATAAATCTTAAAAAAAAATTCTGCAAGAACGGGACTAGGCTTAGCCAAGGACAGGATCCTAGAGCTCAATCTGTGTCCAGTTGTCAGGGACTCAAGTACTTGAATAATCTGCTTCCTTCTATGGTATGCATTAGCAGGATGCTGGAATTGGGAGTGACGACAGAATACAGATACAGGCTCTCCAACGTAAAATGAATGTAGCCTCTTAACCACTATGCCAAACACTTATTGCCTCTTTTATTTTAAGAAAGAATGATGTTAGCTTTTTTTTTTAACTTGATAAAATTTAGTAGTGAAACCATCTGGTGCTGACCTTTTATTTGGAGACCTTTTTATTCCTAATTCAATGTTGTTACTCATTTTTGGTTTATTCAGGTTTTCTATTTATTCCAGGTTCAGTTTTGGTAGGTTGTATTTATCCATAAATTAACCTTTTCTTCAAATTTGTTGATTTATTAGTTGCTGTTAACAGCCGTAGTGATATTTCTGTGATATGAATTGTAATATCTCTTTATTAAGATTTTATTTATTTATTTGAGAGGCAGTTACAGACAGAAAGGGAGAGAGAGAGAGAGAGATGTCTTCCTTCAACTGGTTCATTCCCTAAATGGCCACAAAGGCTGGAATGTGGTCTGATCCAAACCAGGAGCCAGGAGTTCCTCCAGGTCTCCCACGTGGGTGCAGGAGCCCCAGGACTTGAGCCATCTTCCACTGCTTTCCCAGGCCATAAACAGAGATATGGATTGGAAGTGGAGCAGCCAGGACACAAACCAGTTTCCATATGAAATGCTAGTGCTGCAGGAGGCTTAGCCTGCTATCCCACAGTGCTGGCCCCCAGCATGGTTTTTAATTTCTGTAACGTTGGTTGTAGATCCATGAATTTATTTCTGGAGTTTCTGTTCTGTCCCACTTGTCTACATGTGTGCCAGAGCCAGGCTATTTCAATTATAACTGCCCTGTATTATGTCTTGAAATCAAGTATTGTGATGACTCTAGCTTTCTTTTTCTTATATAAGATTGCTTTAGCTATTCAAAGTCTCTTGTGTTTCCATATGAATTTTAGCATCATTTTTCTATATCTGTGAAGAATCTTATTGGTATTTTCTTTGGGATCATTTTGAATCTGTAAATTGCTTTTGGTAGTATGGACATTTTGATGATGTTGATTCTCCTAATCCCTGAACATGGAAAATTTTTTTTCACTTTTTAATGTAATACTTTAATGTAACACTTTAGTGATTTTTGATTTTTTTAAAATTTTATTTAATAAATATAAATTTCCAAAGTACAGCTTTTGGATTACAGTGGCTTTTTCCCCCCATAACCTGCCACCCACCTGCAACCATCCCATCTCCCACTCCCTCTCCCATCCCATTCACATCAAGATTCACTTTCAATTATCTTTATATGCAGAAGATCAATTTAGTATATACTAAGTAAAGATTTCAACAGTTTGCACCCACACAGAAACACAAAGTATAAAGTACTGTTTGAGTACTAGTTATACTGTTAATTCACCTAGTACAACACATTAAGGACAGAGATCCTACATGGGGAGTAAGTGCACAGTGACTCCTGTTGATTTAACAATTGACATTCTTATTTATGGTGTCAGTAATCACCCTAGGCTCTTGTCATGAGTTGCCAAGACTATGGAAGCCTTTTGAGCTCACCAACATCAATCTTATTTAGACAAGATCACAGTCAAAGTGAAAGTTCTCTCAGAGGAGGTGGTTTTAAAAGAAGACTTCAGAGTCAAGAGTAAAATAAAATTAAAAACAGCAAAAATATTTTTTCACTCAAATTTACTAACAGGCTACTGTTAAAGTTTATTCCAGGTTACTGATCAGAAAATAATGTTGTATTCTGTCTTAGAGATTATGTTGAGATATATATATATATATATATATATATATGCTTTCACACTATACTTTTAGTATTTGCTTTTCATTTGAAATTTTATCTCTATTTTACAGGCACTCAAATTTTAATAAATAAATATGCACTCAAATTTAATAAAATCAGTTTGCCCATTTAAGCCACTACTACTAAAGATTGAAATTATAAATGTTAATGTATGAAATAATTTTGTCTGGTCTTTGTTGTAAATATTAAGGACAAGTTTGCTTTTTAAAGATTTATTTATTTGGCCGGCGCCACAGCTCACTAGGCTAATCCTCCACCTTGTGGCGCTGGCACACCGGGTTCTAGTCCCGGTTGGGGTGCTGGATTCTGTCTTGGTTGCCCCTCTTCCAGGCCAGCTCTCTGCTGTGGCCAGGGAGTGCAGTGGAGGATGGCCCAAGTGCTTGGGCCCTGCACCCCATGGGAGACCAGGATAAGCACCTGGCTCCTGCCTTCGGATCAGCGTCATGTGCTGGCCACAGCACGCCGGCCGTGGCAGCCATTGGAGGGTGAACCAATGGCAAAGGGAAGACCTTTCTCTCTGTCTCTCTCTCTCTCACTGTCCACTCTGCCTGTCAAAAACAAAAACAAAAACAAAAAAAACACACAAAGAATTATTTATTTATTTATTTGAATTGTGGAGTTACAGAGAGGCAGAGGCAGAGAGACAGAGAGAGAAGTCTTCCATCTGCTGGTTCACTCCCCAAATGACTACAACTGCAGAAGTTGCGCCAATCTGAAGACAGGAGCCAGGATCTTCTTCTGGGTCTCCCATGTAGGGTGCAGGGGCCCAAGGACAACTTCTACTGCTTTCCCAGGCCATAGCAGAAAGCTGGGTCAAAATTAGAGCCTCTGGGACTCAAACCAGTGCCCACATGGGATGCCAGCACTGCAGGCAGTGGCTTTACCTGCTACACCATAGTGCTGGGCCCTGAGGACATATATTTTTAAACAGGGAAATAACCTGAAGGTTAGTTTGTTTACAGAAAAGCAGATACACTGTATCTTTCAATCTGGATTATGTGATTACACTGTAAACTGGTATAGCCATTATATAAGATGGTATAGTGATTTCTCACAAATCTGAAAATAATCTACCATATGACCTCGCTGTCCCACTTTTGGGAATGTACCCAAATGAAATTAAATCAGCATAGGAAAAAGTTATCTGTACCCTCCATATTTGTAGCAGCTCAATTCAGAATAGATAAGATATAGAATCAACCCAGATGTCCATCAACTCATGATTGGATAAAGAATATGTGCTTGGGCCCCTGCCATCCACATGGGAGACCTGGATGAAGTTCCTGGCTCCTGGCTTCTTCCTGACCTAGTCCTGGCCATCCTGGTCATCTGGGGAATGAACCAGTGGATGGAATATCTCTGTTTCTCTGTCTGCTTCTTTCTTTCAAATACATAAATAAGTCTTTAAAAAAGAAGACACTTGGATTGCTATATGTGCCCAAGCAGATTTGCACCTTATCAGGGAGCTGAATCAGAAGTGATGCAGCTGGGAGATGAACAAATACTCATATGGGATTTTGGTGTCACAAGCCACGGCTTAACCTATTATGCTACAAGGCTGACCCCTCCAACTGATTTTATGCAATTAGGAAAAATGTGTACAATAAAACAGGACTTTAAGGTTTCCACACAAGAGGAGTTCCTTCACTATTCTTCTGGAAACCAATCCACCAAAATCAGAGGAAAGGACACAAGGTGAAATTTGTATTCCTTAAAAAAATTAATTAATTAAGAAAACTACTAAAAAAAAGAAAATGTCAACATTTTTAGGCTAAAGATTTTTACCTACTAAAGAAAAAGTATAATGTCTAGGATATCTACCATGAAGGCTGTACAGAGTGTTGGGCCTGTCATCATGTACTTATTTGTGGGAAAGTTGAATAAAATTTGACACCTAAATTTTTCATTTCTATTGGCATCCTAAATGAAAAAAAAGGCTGGCCATTGTGGCACAGTAAGCTAAGCTGCCTCCTCCAATGCCAGCACCTCATATTGGAGTGTTAGTTCTACTCCTAGCTGCTTGGCTTCTGATTCAGTTCTCTGCCAATGTACCTGGGAATGCAGTGGAGCATGGCCCAAGTACTTGGGCCCTTGTCACCCACTTGGGAGTTTCAGGTTCATGGCTTTGGCCTGGACCAGCCCCAGGCACTGCAGACATTAGTGGAGTGAATCAGTAAATAGAAGATCTGTCTCTCTCTTTCTCTCTTTGTCAATTTGTTTTTCAAGTAAATAAAATATTTCAAAATAAATAAGCAAAAAATATAGGCAGCTATGGTATATATAATAATATAATCTCAGAACTATTGAGCATTAATTTTAACATAAAAATATGTAAATTAACTATTAAATTCAACTTAGTTTCCATTGTTTTACTCATAAGACATATGCTAAGCTTTATCTGTGCCAAGATTTAAAATAAATAATCTCTGCTATAACTATCATAATTTATTTTAAGATGTTATATTTTTCTTTGCTTTACATCTAATTAAATTATTTTAAATAAAGGGCTATTATAAGTAATAACAAATACAGCTAGAAATACCAAAGTGTCATCTACTTGATTCAAATTATTTCTTGCAATCCTCTGTCACATCTCTAGGGTTCTAAAGATCAGTTTAAGTTTTCCTTTTTACTTCATCTTTCTTTTCTCTTTAATTCTTTCCCAGTTTTTCACACAACATATCAGCATTTCTTCTCTTTTTCTTTCTTTAAATCTGCAGTTAAATATGGTTATCTTACAAATCATCTTGTTAGAAAAGTGTGATTCTATTCCTAAATTGTTATATTTCCTTAATTTAATTTCTATGTTCTCAAATATTTTCCTTTCTAATTTGCACATTTTGCAATTCTTATTTTACTTTCTTCCAAAGGGCAGATATTCTTGAAAATTAGTAATTTCACTAACTGATCAGTTTCTTTTAATAGTATCTGCAGTACATATTAAAAAATAATTTTAGAGTTATCTGTATCCCCATGGTTCTTGCAGCTCAATTCACAATAGCTAAAATAATAGAATCAACCCAGATGTCCATTAACTCATGACTGGCTAAAAAAATTATGGAAAATGAAATACTACTCAGCAATAAAAAAGAATGAAATTCTGTCTTTTTGCAACAAAATGGAAGTGACTGAAAAACATTGTATAAGGCAGTACCAAAAGGACAAATACCATATGTTTTCCTTGATCTGTGGTAAGTAATAGAGTATCAAAAACATATTGTATAGAAATGAAATTGACATTTTGAAATTTGATGATTGTTTACAGCCCTTAACTCCACTGTTGAGGAATATCTTTGTTGTTATTCTTACTAGTTGTTGAACCCTTTACTAGTACAGAGTTAATCTTGTGAGTATAAGGTAAACTGAAAGTAGATCATTATAAAAATTGAGAGGGAATAAAAGAGGAAGAAGGAAGAAGTGTGGGATTATGCATGGGAGGGAGGGTAGGGTAGGACGTATCACTGTGTTCTTAAATCTTATATATAAAATAAAGGAAATTTGTTGACCTTAAATGAAATGAAAAATATAAATAAAAATAATTTTAAAGTATTCAGCAGTTACAAATTACATTTCTGAAAAATTCATTATTAATGCTTAATTAAGAAATAATTTAAAGGTAGCAAATTTTAATAAGTTACTACTATGACTGTCATATAATTATTAAAAATAACATTCCATCTTGAACTATTTCAATATTTTTTGAAAATTAATCACAATATAGGACATTACCATCCAATGTCTTTTATACAGCATACATCTGCAAAGTACTATAATCCATGGATAAAGAATATTGTATTTGCTACCATACACATAAACATTTTAAGTTTCTTTCTTGGTAATACTTGCTTTATTATCTCACTGGGGTGGGGAGGGAGATGGACAGGGAGAGAGAGAAAGAGAAATCTTCCATCTGCTAGTTCACCCCCAACATGGCCAGTCTAAAGCCTGGAGGCAGGAGGTTCTTCTGGGTATCCCACATGGGTGCAGGAGCCCAAGGGCTTGAGCTATCCTCCACTACTTTCCCAGGAGAATTAGCATGGAGCTAGATTAGAAATGGAGCAGTTGGGACTCAAATCAGAATCCATATGGTATCCTGGCATTGCAAGCAGCAGCTTTACTCACTGTGGCACCATACTGGCCCCTATAAACAGTTTTAAAATTCTTGTTGGAGCAAGACATTGTCTAATTTCATTAAAGAAGAGTAATAAGTCATTTAAGTGTAGAACTTTGAATAATTTTAACTGTGCAAAAAGATTTCATTTTATATTTATTCCAATTAATAATAAAACAATAATTTTAAAAAGCATTTTGGATTTAGAAAATGGTCATTTTAAACTTAATTACTGGAGTTGTAAATGAATACAGACTTGCTTGAAAATTTAAGAACATTAAAGACTTTTCAGTAAGTTTCAATATCATAAACTAATACTTAAATATTGAAGAATTTACACAAGATTATTAGAAATCTAAAAGAAGATTTATATATAAGATGTTCCTTGTGGCACTAATTATATTAACATAAAATGAAAACAATAAAAATTCAGTTGTTAAAAATAATGAAAAAAATTTTTTTTTATTTTTGACAGGCAGAGTGGACAGTGAGAGAGAGAGACAGAGAGAAAGGTCTTCCTTTGCCGTCGGTTCACCCTCCAATGGCCGCCGCGGCCGGCGCACCGCGCTGATCCGATGGCAGGAGCCAGGAGCCAGGTGCTTTCCCTGGTCTCCCATGGGGTGCAGGGCCCAAGCACCTGGGCCATCCTCCACTGCACTCCCTGGCCACAGCAGAGAGCTGGCCTGGAAGAGGGGCAACCGGGACAGAATCTGGCGACCCGACCGGGACTAGAACCTGGTGTGCCGGCGCCGCTAGGCGGAGGATTAGCCTAGTGAGCCGCGGCGCCGGCCTTCCAAGAATTTCTTATCCCACAAGACTAAGAAGGTTTTCCTCCAGTAAAAACCTCTGAAAGTGTGCCAGCACCCCAAATTTTCCTATTCATTGTCAGTGTAAATTGAATAGCTCAGAGATGAGCATTTGATCCAGCAGTTATGATGCCTGTGCCCCATACTGAATTACCTGCATGCGATTCTTGGCTCTGGTTTCTGATTCTGGCTTCCTGCCAGAGCAGATTCTGGAAGACAATGGCTATGGATCAAGTAAATGGGGTTCTTGCCACTCAGGTGCAAGACTCAGCTTCTAGCACTGGTGCTTGTCCTGCCCCAGGACATTACAGGCTTTTGATGAGTTTACTAGCCAATGCAATCTCTCACTCTTGCTCAAATTAATATTTTTTAGAAATATATATAGTTTAAACATTTCCTTAAAAGCAGGATGTCATTCCTCAAACTTCAGCATCCCTATTCTCATTCTACTGTTTGATGCTCCAGTTGTGATTTCATTTCTTTTACTACCAAGAGCTTTTTTGTACTATACTAATCTTACTTTCCACATATCTAATTTTTCCTATCAGCAGCCAAAATAATTTTTTTTGATTCCATTAATCTGTCATAGAAAAGTATTGCATCCTGGATTTTTAGTAAATTTACAGAATCTGTTATAAGGGAGAAAAGAAGAGGTATAAATTATGGAATTTTTTGCATATAATTGTTCAATTAATTTTCACATACATACATTCATATGTCCTTAATGTTAAACATCATACTAAGCTCTTCAGATAAGATAGATAAGATCCTTATTCTTACTTAGCTTAAAGCCTAATGGAGAAGAAAAAATAAAATTACAACTCTAAATTAAGATATGCTGTAAGAAAACAGAATTCTATAACCACATAATGCAATTTGATCTACACTGATCCCAAGGAAGAGTTCCCTGAGGAATGGAATGGTACACTGAGAAATGAAAAATCAAGAGAGAGCTGCTAAGCAAAGGGAGAAGAAGACAATCCAGCCAGAACACAGTATATGCAGGCATTCAGCTGTGGTTTGCCACTGATCAAAATGGTTTACCTTCTTACATGAAACAGTAAAAACCAAAATAGGCGAATAACATTAAGTAACACTTTTCATAGAATAAAGCAATAATCCATAAAAAGACAAAAAGTGAACAAATCAAGACTCAGAAATATCCCAGCTCCCAACATGAAGGAATTCTAGGACACGAAAAAGGGAGATGGATCTGAGGCAGACATCATGAACCTGAGAGTCTGGTAACACTGAGGCAGTTGGATATCACAGGATACCAGCAAGGAAAGAACAGTACTGGGAAGGAACTCTGGAGGTCTGCAGAGGTCCCACTTGGGTATTGAGCAGAGCCATGAGCAGTGCATGACCATCAGAAAACTACCTAAAACCAAGGGTATATACTGGAAAATGTTACAGGAAATCCTTCCTGGTGCACCTGGAATTCCATGGCAAGGCATCCACTCCCATCAGCCAGGCTTACAAACTTCTAAGTCATGTAATGATTAATGAATTCATGAGAATGATTTTGCATTAGGAGTGGGGAATTGACCCTATGCTGAAAATTGTTCTTACCCATCCATCACAGCATAAAAACAAGACTTGAAAGGAGCTAGCTGTTTATAAATAATTTAATTATATAATAAAATAAAGCTCAAGAAATAAGTAGATGCATAGAAAGTATTTTATTAAAACAAAATTAGAGTTGTAGAGATTGAAGTTGTATTGTCATTGATTGTCATGATACCAGATGGAAACAAACACAAATTACATAGTAAATGAAAATATAACATCTCTGAGGCATTGTGAACTGTGAGAAAACTTCAAGTGTCTAATATAAACCCCAAAAGAAAGAGAAAAGCAGAAAAAATCTGAAGGAGAAATGGAAAAAATATTTTCTCAACTTAATAAAAACTATAATCACACAGACCCAAGAAGGATGAAGGTGGCAGAAAAGAAAATGAAAGTAGAATATTACTATTTTTTAGACTATTACTATCATATGATGTTGTGTAGGGTTACTTGATGGAAAACAATGGTAATCTTATACTATAAGTGCTAAAGCAATTATTAAAGTTGCAAAACCAAGTATTATAGCTAATAATCCTCCCCAAAGAAGAAGGAAGACAAAATCATAAAAAGTGCTTGATTAATCTAAAAAGAAACAAACAAAAAGGAAGAAACAAATAAAAGCTGGAAGTAAGATAAACAACGTAAAGTCAGAAAGACCTAACTGTACCTAATAAGAGGATCAATTTGTCTTATGAATAATGTTATATTATTATAGACTCTATACATATTAATATACATATTAAAAGAATAACAATGTGATGATATGAAATTTATGTGAATAAGCATCACAACTGATATAAAATAAGTAAATTCCTTGTAAGACAGAGACTACCACATCTCAATGAAGAAGGAATAGATAACTGAATTGCTCTGCATGTCTAAATGTAAATAATGCCATAGTTACAAACCTTTCCACTAAGAAAATGTCAGATTCACCAGATCTACACTGGTGAATACCCTCAAAATTTTAAAAATCAGGAGACTATATAAAACCATTTCCAAAAGAATAATGAGGAGGATCGAATTTGACCTCATTCTATAATATAAGCATTACCCTGAACCAAAATTAGAGGTAGCTAATTCAAGAAACAGAACTTCTTCATAAGAATATACAAATTCAACTATTTTTCAAACAGACAAGATAACTCCCAAAAGGTGAATGAATGAGTAAACCACATCATATCATAAACAGAATAGTATTTAATGCTAAAAAGAAATGAGCTAGCAAACCATGAAAAGACATGGAGGAACTGTGAGGCATATCATCAAGTAAAGGAAACCAATCTGAAAAGGTATAAACTATATGATTCTAAGTATGTGACATTCTCAATGAGGCAAAAGTCATGCAGACAATATAAAGATCAGTTGTTGACAGGGTTTGATGGGGGAGGAAGGGATGAACCGTCAGACAGAGAGGATTTTTAGGGCAGTGAAAATACTCTGTAAAATAGTATAATGGAAATAGTATAAATTGTAAAATAGTATAAATGGAAGATCCCCCCTTCTCCCCTCCCCCAACTTTGTAATTCTCTCTTTTTCCTCTCTGTAATTCTGCCTTTGAAATAAATAAATAAAATTTGCATTAAACTTAACAGTAAATAAAATTGAACAGTACATGGAAAATAAGTAATGTTCAAATGAATGAGGGTTTATACTTGACCGTTATTAATGTTATTCATATCAATGTTATTTACAACATCAAAAAACAAAGAGAAGAACTGTGTGATCACTATAGTGGGTAGTGGCATTTGACACACTCTTAACATTTGTTAGTGACTAAAGGTCTCAGGAAACTAAGCATACAAGGAAACTTTTTCAACAGGATAAACAGCATCTATTATAAACCTATAGCTAATATATGTAATAATGAAAACTGAATACTTTGCCTGTAATATCAGAAACAAGACCATTTATGTTTTCACTACTTTATTGAAGATTTAAAAGGCATTCAAGTCCTATTCACAAGCCTTATCAAAAATCATGGTAGGAAAACTGCAACCTCAAACTCTAACTTGAAGGACAGTGTCTTATTTTAGTAATAAAGTTTTATTGTTTTATTGGAGCTGATTTACAGATTATGGCTTCTGTCACATTAGAATTGCAGATAAGTTGTTACAAAATCCCACAAATGCAGGGGCCAGTGCCATGGCTCACTTGGTTAATCCTCCGCCTGTAGCACTGGCATCCCATATGGACACCAGGTTCTAGTCCTGGTTTCTCCTCTTCCAGTCCAGCTCTCTGCTGGGAGGGCAATGGAGGATGGCCCAAGTGCTTGGGCCTCTGAACCCACATGGGAGACCAGGAAGAGGCACCTGGCTACTGGCTTCGGATCGGTTCAGTGCCAGCCATTGCGGCCATTTGGGGAGTGAGCCAACAGAAGGAAGACCTTTCTCTCTGTCTCTCTTTCTCACTGTCTATATCTCTACCTGTTAAATAAAAAATCCCACAAATGTGAAATATGGACTGTCTTTAGTAAGATATTAATTGGAGAAATAGAATAATTGATACTCCACATTAAAAATCTGATGGAATGTGCCAAAAAACTCATAGAATGAGTAGATAATTTTAGCAAGATTGGAGAATGCATACTCAAGATTAAAAAATCATCTGCATTACTGCATACCAGAAAAAAACAAATCAGAATTTTACTATTATCTCAACTTTATTGATAAATATGAAATATAGATCTATGCAATAACAGTTGCAGATTATTGCCTAAATATTCTCTATAAATGAAGAGAACTTTGCTCATTACTATTCTCAGAATTATTTGTTTATTTATTTTTGTGTATTTACATATTTATTATAAAAGGCAGAGTGATACAGAAAGAAGGAGACAAAGTGAGAGAGAGAGACTCCATTTGCTGGGTCAGTCACAAAAGGAGCCAAGGACTCAATCCTGATATTCCAAATGGGTGGCAGGGGTCCCAGTATTTAAGGCATCCTCTGCTACTCTCCTAGGTGCATTAGGAAAAAAAATGGATTATAAGTGGAGCAGCTGGGACTCAAACCAGCAGTCCAATACAAGATGCCAGTGTCACAAGCAGCAACTTTACATAAAGTGTCACAACATGAGACCCAAGATTCACTATTATTAAATCATTCCTCTCCCCACCTTAACCTTTAGAATCAATCAATTTCTAATTCAAAGCAGGCCAATAGGTTTTTTGTTAACTGACAAATTAATTTTGAATTCATATGGAAGTACAAAGGATTTAGGTGAGCCAAATAATTCTGAAAATGAATAGAATCAGACAGATTTCAAAAATTATTATATATATACTAATTGTAAGAAAAAAAAACAAAATATAAAAAAATAAAAATATAATAATTCTAATAGAGTGGTAATGATATAAAGAACATGACATATGTCAATGGAACACAATAGAGAATTCAGAAATAGATGCACACATGAACAAGCAGTTATTTTTGACTAATGCACAATAACAATGCAGTGAAGACATGCAGTATTAAAATGCATGTATTGACATGCATGTAATTAAAATACACTATTAATATGCAGTAATAAAATGATTACATATTTATATTGAAACAATGAAATTGCATTCATACATAACATCTTTTACAACAGTGAATGCCAAATGTATAATAAATCCAAATTTTTAGCTGAAAACAATAATAAAACCGTTAGAACAAAGCATGGAATAAGATGTTTTGACTTCCCTCTAGGAAAGATCCATTAGATATGACAGAAAAATAAAAAGCTATAATTGAACAGAGACAAATGAAGCACAATGAAAATTTAAAACCTGATCAAAAGATATTATTTTTCAATTAATTTTCATTTAAGTTTCTTTATTTTCTCTTTGTTGCTTTGTTTTGTTTAAACATAGAAATATTTTATGTAAGATGTACAAACTTCATGAATTTCATATACACAAGTTTAGTAACATAGTTATTTTTCCCACACTCTAACCCTTCTTTCTCCAAGTCAAGTTAAAATATCCTTGCAAAAATGCTTGATATCTATCTATCTATCTATCTATCTATGGGTATCTATAATATAAAGAACTCTTCAAGCACAACGCATTAGAAGCAATCTAATTCTAAAATTATAAAACATTTTAAAAAAATGGTTCACCACACAGAAGATGTACAAATGACAAGTAAGCACATGGGAAGGTGCTCAAAATCACTAGTTATTTTGGAAATGAATATTAACCACATAATATTATTTCTAACATAATGCCTAGCAGAATGGGCTAATGTTTTTAAAATAGACAATACTTTTTATTTGTGAAGATACTTAGAAAGTGAAATTCTCATATGATGTTGGTGAGAATTGGTAATGGCTCCAGTATTTTGGAAAATTATTGGCAGTTTCTTGATTAGCGAATATGAGGACGTACAAGGACACTTTTTCTGGGTGATGGATATGTTAAGTAACTTGTTCATGATGATGGTTTCACATGTGTAGACATATAAAAGGTACCAAATTGTGCATTTTGTAAATATGACTTTTATTACATAGAAATCATACTTACATAAAGATAAGGGCGAAAACTATGATGTGGCAACAAACATCTAAGATTGTGGCTGGAATATAGAAAGAAGGATATAAAATGGTATAAGAGAAAAGCTAAAGGATCAAGATTCTTAACTTTATTGATGTGACAAGTGACAGCTGAGTTTCAAAAAAGAAGACAACATAACCAGCTCAAAGTTTTTGAATGGATGTAATTATTTAAAACATTGATTTATATGGAATCCACTGACAAAGCAATTCATTTATTAATTAAAAAACATTTAGGATGTACTAACCATATATAAGGAAATGCACATGAGGATTTCAATAATTTGTGGGAAATTGGCATTAGGAATGTATCTGTTACAAAACACATTTGACCCCCATGCATGATATTTCACAATATTAATTTCCTTGAAGGTTCCATGTATATACTCTCCTTCAGAAATATGTAAATATACAATTTTGATACTATGTGATATATGAGTTGATATTGGGATGAGTATTTTCCATAGTGGTTAAGATTTCAGTTAATATGCTCCCATATCATACTGGGATCCCCAATTTTAGTTCTCAGCTTGGACTGCCAATCTAGCTTCATGCTAGTGCAGAACTCAGAGGCAGCAGGAGATGGATTAAGTAGTTTGATTGCTGCCACCAATGCAGCAGTCCTGGATTGACTTTGTGACTTCCAGGTTTTCCCTATACAATCCTGGCCATTGTGGACACTTGAGATAAACAAGAGGATAAAAGTGCTCCCTCTCTCTTTCTCTTTCTTGTTCTCATTCTCTTTCTCTTTCTTGTTCTCATTCTCTCTCTCTATCTCTCTCTCTCCATCTATCTCTATCTCCATCTATCTCTATCTCTCTCCCTGTCTCTTTATCAGTGCCACGTGAAAATATTTATAAAAAATTATAACCAACCACAAGGAAAATTTTGAAATGGAGATAATATATAAAAAAAGAAAGGAAATGAATTGAAGAAAATAATTTTACTTATGTTACAAATGTGAGCACACATACTAGGCACATTACATCTGCTTGTTTCCAGCAAAGTTGAAAAGAAAAGTATAAAATACATGAAAACAAATTATGAAATGAAAGATACAATAACTGTGAATGCTACATTAAATTGCTGGCACTCACTGATTAAAACACTGACTTAGAAATGGGAGTAATAACTATATAAGCATTTTGTTTTTAGTTTTTAAATAGTAATGTTTGATTGAAACAAAGTTTTTAAAATAAATTGAGACATGTGTGACAAGAAAGAAGCAACTAAGAAATATGTTGGGGGGGTCCATTACTCAAAATATCCACATATCTTTATATATAGGCTGCAGATGAGAATATTCAGTTCTTAATTATTTTGACTGAAAATCAAATAATTAACATTTTTATAATAATTTATCCTAGTATCCAATTCTAGCATAAAACCTGTATTTACCAACAGGAAATTATAGTTAAATTTTTATGAAGCGAACACATGCAGAAGACTACCACTGTCATCTACCTACATAAATTTTTAAAAACTGAAATTTTAAGAGTTTATTGTGTTGGGAGTTGATCATGAGCCCCCAAAAGTACTGAGAATAAAAACAATATTAATGATTAATTACAAAAATATGGAGATAACTCTTCTAGTTTGGACTAAACATCTAAAAAAGGAGCTATTGTGGAAAGCCATTATTAAACAACTAGTCTTGACTTGGCCTTCCAAAATAGATCTACAATTTTAAAATTTTGGATAATGGAAGGCAAATTTTTATTTTTGAGATGCAGAGATAGAAAGAGAAAGAGATGCTGAGACAGAAGGAGACAGGATGAGAAAAGGGAGCTCCCTTTTGCTGATTCACTCCCAAATAGCCCCAACACTCAGGCTGGGCTAGGACTGCTTGCAATGAAGCCTGGTGCCATACCAAAGTCTCAATCAATGTCTTTCACACAGTGTCAGAATCCCAGTTACTTCAGATGTCTCTGCTGCCTCCCAGGCATTAGAATTAAGCTGGGATTGGGAACCTGGGCTGAGCATGATCTTAGGTAATCTGGTGTGAGAATCAAGTATATTAACCAGCATTTTAACTGATAATCAAAATGCCCACCCAAAGAGGCAACTCTTAAACAGAAAACAACTGATTAATGTTGCCTCAAACTTATGAAAGAACTGACCTGTAGCCATGATAAGAAGTAGGCTTCCAGAACCAGATTTAAATGTATTCTATCAGTGACTTTGGGCTTCTCTCATCAACCAATGTCAGTCTCTTGTTTCTGAATGACACCCCATCAGACACTATCTCATACCATAAATACAACTTGAGTGCCAACTGATTAAAAACAGTCTCACTTTAATAAGCAGGCTTCTATGATAGACAATTGCAAAACTTTTATGACTTTGAAAGTCTACCAATTGTTAAATTCCACTCTTTTCCAAAGACTACATATGACCCATAGCTTATCTGTTAAGGAAGACTATGCCTAAACAGCATAGGTCTCTATTACTATACAAGGTAGTAAACCACAGTGTTATCTTTTTATTTGAAATATTGATGATTTATCACACCTTAGTGATAATTTTCTAAGTCCATTATATCTACTACCCATTCTTTTTGACAGGCAGAGTTAGACAGTGAGAGAGACACACAGAGAAACGTCTTCCTTCCATTGGCTCACCCACCAAATGGCCGCTATGGCTGGTGCGCTGTGCTGATTTGAAGCCAGGAGCCAGGTGCCTCCTCCTGGTCTCCCATGTGGGTGCAGGGCCCAAGCACTTGGGCCATCCTCCACTGCCTTCCCAGGCCACAGCAAAGAGCTGAACTGGAAGAGGAGCAACCAGGACAGAATATGGTGCCCCGACTGGGACTAGAACCTGGGGTGCTGGCACCACAGGCAGAGGATTAGCCTAGTGGGCCATGGTGCCAGCCTACTACCCATTTTTAAAAAACTTTTTTTAGTAAAATACAAATGGCAGAACATGGCTGAAAATAGGATCTGCATCCATCTCAGCCAGGAAAAGTTTCAGAACAATGAGAGAAAAAACACATTTCCCAAGATTGTCTGAGGAAAAGCATTGGTAAAGAAGTGATGAGAACTACAAATTGCACAGAGACTGGAAAAAAAAAACAACAGCAGAGAGGAAGAAACAGAGCGTGCTTCCACTCCTACCCAGGGCACTGGCCAGGGAACACCATATCTCTGGGAAAAGACTTCTAACTATACAATGTTAGAACTAATAAGACTGACTAAAGGAACACTTCACTAAATAAGTGATGAGAACTGAAAATGGAAGACTCCAAAAACCAGCAGGAAAACAAAGCCCAGCAGTACTGCTGCTGCTTCCTGCATCTACTGCCCTACACTCCTACCAAAGCCATTTAACTGGTGAATATCAGCTTTCTGGGAAATGATTCTGAATATCAGAAATGAGGAGACAGCTAAGGAAAAAACTTCAGTAAGGAAATGGCAAGATCTGAAAACAGTATGAAGACTGAAGGCAAACCATGGGAGGGATGGAGGGAGAGAGAGAAAGAGAGAGGGAGATAACAGCTGCTGTTACCACCCAGGGCTCCATAGCTTCCCTTTTAGGGCACAAAATATTGTCAGAACATGCAAGCAGAAAACATCATAACCCCCATCAACACCCCTGTTGCAGAGTGGGGGGGTTACACAGCCTCACGGATTTTTTTACAGTCTTGAGGGCTGAGTTGCATCCACAAGAATACCTTGCTCAACCTGCCTTAGGAGGATCAAGAAACCCCTCTGTACCAGAAGACCCCAGAGACAGCAGGGCAATTTACAGAAAAGAGAATAGGCCCCTGTGAATCCTGCACTCCTGGGAGTTCTGGGTCAAAGCCCTAGAGCTAAACCTGCTCATTCTGTCTCATCCAGGAAGTTCCCTGTGATTTTTTGGAACTAATTGTCAGGAGCAGCTGGGATTCATCCAAGAGGACCAAATCTGAGAAAGCACATCCCAGAGTTATTACCATAGGGTGATAGGGGGCCAGAGGAAAACTCAAGCATAACTTCTGCATGTCCTGTGGGAACTGAACCCATCCACTGTTACCCTGAAACTCTGGGACTGTTGCTGCTGGTGCTACAACTCCTTGAGTAGCTTGTCTTACACTTTCATCAAAGAGAAATAGCAAATTTCAGAGATGAAAACTTCAATAAAAATAATCAACTGGTGTCAATTTGTTAAGTCAACAACAGGAGTCACTGTGCACTTACTCCTCATGTAGGATCTTTGTCCTTAGTGTGCTGTACATTCAGATTTAATGCTATAACTAGTACTCAAACAGTATTTTCCACTTTATGTTTCTGTGTGGAAGCAAACTGTTGAAATCTTTACTTAAATGTATGCTAAACTGATCTGTATATAAAGAGAATCAAAAATGAATCTTGATGTGAATGGAAGGGGAGAGAGAGTGGGAAAGGGGAGGGTAGCGGGTGGGAGGGACATTATGGGGGGGAAGCCATTGTAATCCATAAGCTGTACTTTGGAAATTTATATTCATTAAATAAAAGTTAAAAAAATAATCAACTGGGAGCTTGAAAAACAGAAAAGATCAAATAGAGGAAATAATTTCTAATCTGGAAATACTTTAAAATAATCCAGTCAGATGAAAATAAAGAGAAAAGATGAAAAAATAATAAAGGAAGACTGCATGACATGTATGAAACCATTAAATAAATAATCATAAGGACACCTGAAGTAGAGGAAAAGAAAAAGAGTGTTGAGAACATACTCTTTGAAATAATCAAATAAATGATCTAATAATGTAATTCAAGGACTTAGGAAAACAAGAACAAACCAAATCAAAAATTAGCAGTATGTAAGAAATGAATTAGAGTAAAAGTAAATGAAATTAAAACTAAAACAAATATAGTATTCAAAAAGCTATTTATTAATATGAACAAAATAAACCTTTAGCCAGACTAACAAAGAAAAGCAAGAGTGGAAAATCATAAGAAACTACTGTAAACAGCTATTGGCTAACCAATTGGACAACCTAAAAGAAACAGACAAATGCTTGAATACATATAATCTATCATGTTTAGATAAACAATCTAGGGCCTGGTTATTGTATGGTAGTTTAAACTGTCTTCTGTGATGCGGGCATCCCTTATGGGCACTGTTCTCAAATCCTGGCTTTTCAAATGTTCTCAAGTCCTGGCTTCTGATGCAACTCCCTGCTAATGCTCCTGGGAAAGCAGGATAAGATGGCTAACTCCTTGGGTGCCTACTACCCATGAGGAGACCCAATTCCTGGCTCCTGGCTTTGACGTGGCCCAGCCCCAGCTGTTGAGGATATTTGGGGAATGAAACAGCAGATGGATAATACTTTTCTTTGTCTCCCCCTCTCTCTGTAGCTCTACCTTTCAAATAAATAAACACATAAATGCTTTAAAAAGAAAAAATGTATCTTTCTATCAGCTATCCATTGACACTCTATGACTAAGTTGCTTACACAAAATTATCCAGACCCTTACACACACATCACATGTACATCAGAACATCAGAAAACTGAGAAAAGAGGGAGAGGTGAGGGTTCACCTGCCCTACACCAGCGTTCACTGTAGCTCAGCAACCTCCAGTCCCTGAGTAATCAAGAGGTGCTTTATCACCTAATACAAATTGGGGGTGAAAGTACAAGATATCACTTTATCATATGCTCCACAGACTTCTCTCAATGGTTCGAAATGCTTGAACACCCTTCAACAGAAACTTTGAAGTTTGTTAGTTCCTCCAAAAAAATGAATATATTTTCCAAATTCCATTGAATATATTACCATTTAAAATGTAGTTATTTTAAAGGCAGAGTAGCAACACAAACACACGCTCATGCACACACACACACACACACACAGAGTGATGGGAGAGAGACAGAGAGACAGAGACAGAGTGAGAAAGCAGTTCCATCTGCTCACTCACTCCCCCAAATAACTGCAATAGCCAGGGCTGACCCACACTAAAGCCAGGAACCATGAATTATATCTGGATCTCCATGTGGGTGGCAGAGACTCAAATACTTGAACTGCTGCTCCCTAGATACATTGGCAGGGATATGCATTGGAACCAGAGTAGTCAGGACTCAAACCAACACTGATATGGAATGTGATAATCCTTAGCAGCATCTTGATCAGCCACACTATATCATTCGTGCCCCTGGAATTTTTACCTAAATAATATACCTATCTAGAAAATTCCCCAAATCCTGTATCTTTTGTTCTTCTAATTAACCTTTATCAAAATTGTCAGAAAACCCCAATTCTTATTATTTGTCAAAACCCTTATTCCTAACCATACCAGTATTATTCTTCTGAAAACCTGGTTCTAATTTCTTATTCTTAGATCTAGTCTTATCTTTCTCCACTGTACATTCTCTCCTTCTTATCTTTGTACTGAGTACTCTAGACCTGCTTCCTCTCAAAAAAAGAAAAAAAAAACTCACATACACAATGACAAATAATATGGAGTCCTGGGATTGAAATTAAGAAACTTGAGTTCACATCTCATTCCTGCTAATTACTATATCAAAATAAATCACTATAGACCCTGAATTCTAAGGTTCCCAACCATCTAAAAAATTGTGTGAATTGGATGTTAAATGCAGGATGGAGTAATACATGTGTTTCATTAGTCCCCAAGATTCATTAAAATCCTGAAATTATCTATGTGCTTTTAATTCTGTCTACAGAAAAGTGGTAAATATTCAGTTGAAAGAAAAAAAATAGAACAAAAGAAACAAGAAAATCAGACAGAAAGTGAAAAATCAAGAAAAGATGATGAAGAAAATCAAGTAAGATAATTAGCATTAGAAAAAGAGATAAAAGACACTTCAGAGGAGTAAGCCAGGGGTATCTTTATTACCAAATTAGAAAGTCAGGAAGTAGAAAAATCATGAAGAAATGTTATATAACTATATGCTATTTAAAAATAACTTAGTGTACATGTAAATATTCCTTAAATTATTTCCTCTCTAAGGTTTATGATCTATGGCCCTACAGTTATAAATGAGATCTATCCCAAAGGTTTCATGGTGAAAAGATAGTGGTTGCCACTGAAGAAGTCAAATATATAGACAAACACTTGGACTATCTTGGCTAATTAGGACATTTCTAAAGCAAAATTAACACATAACTGGCTTTTAGAATTTATCTGACATGGATCTCTTATTTTAAGATTTATTTATTCCTTTAAAAGTCAGAACTACACAGAGAGGAGAGGCAGAGTGTGTGTGTGTGTGTGTGTGTGAGAGAGAGAGAGAGAGAGAGCGAGAGAGAGAAAGAGAGAGAGGTCTTCCATCCCCTGGTTCACTTCCAAATTGGCCGCAATGGCTAGAGCTGAGCTGCTCCAAGTCAGGAGCCGGGAGCCTCCTCCAGGTCTCCCACACAGGTGCAGGGGCCCAATGACTTAGGCCATCTCCTACTGCTTTCGCAGGCCACATCAGGAGCTGGATCAGAAGTGGAGCAGCCGGGACTTGAACCGGCACCCATATGGATGCCGGCATTGTAGGCGGCGGCTTTACCTGCTGTGCTACAGCACCAGCCCCAGATCTGTTTCTTATCTCTGTGCTGCACATGTCAATAGAAATTAGGCTAAGGAGCAAGAAAATGGATTTGGGATCCAGGCAAGGTGAAAACAAAATCATGGGTCAGATACTTTTAACTACAGAATCATGAACTAATAATCCATATTTCTGAACCACAGTTGCCTAATAGTAAAAAGTAATTACAATAACATCCTTTTCAAAACAGTTGTGATGACCATGAGAAATTACAAGTTACAAATGTTAAACACATAATAAGTTGTCTGAGACTATAACAATCAGCAAATACTAGTTTCTTATCTCTGCTTTCTCTTATAAGGTAGAATACAAAAATATTCTGAAAACTTAAGGTGATGATTGCTCACAACTTGGAAGAATTTGTTACTGAAAACAGATAATTTATGGGAGCACATTGTGGTGTCGCTTTGGAAAAGAGTGGCATGGGACATTTCACAATCTAAGAAATGGTGCTAATACAAGATATAAAGGGGTCTTTGGGTACACATCTGGTATCAGAGAAGGAAAACTGGTTTCTCCTCACAACATTATTTGAACTTCTCTGACAGTTTAGAATGTGCCTTAATAATATTTCCCAGCAGAAAAAAACAAGAACCTCAAATGATATCATTCAGGTCCAGGCTAAAGTGTGGACTCCACATGGGATTTGTTTTATTTATGTTTTTTCATTTTATTGAAAGGGAAAGGAGTGATCTTCCATCTGTGGGTTCATTCCCCAAGTGCCTCCAACAGCCAAGGCTCATCCAGGTCAACGTCAGGAGCATAGATCCCAGTCTGGATCTCCCTCATATATGCTCCATCTCAGCTCACAAGCACTATTGCCAAGGCACAACGTTAATGCATGCGACCTCCTGCACCTCTCACGGTCCATACTCTGCACATGCATGCCAAATCCCAGTGACCAGGAATGGTAAGCACCTATTGGCAGGGCCCTCCAGCTCTGATTGATTGGTTTACTTTCAAAGGGCAACTGGCTGACTGTTGTGAAAGGACCTTCAGGAGGCTCCCTGCACCTGAGATAGAGGAACAGTGCCCAGGCCGCCTCTCTGAGTAGTGACGGGGGGAGGAACAGCTGTTTCTAAATCCCCATATAGAGTACATGGCTGACAAAATGATTTAACTAACAAAATTCTGTCTGTACCATGGCTTATTTTTAATGCACACATCCTACTGGGTATACTGTGTACATGATAAAAAAATGGATCTGTAACAAAATATTTTCCATACTTTATCATCTTGTGGGACCCCATCATTCTTTTGATAATATCCAACACCTGACTCCTGTAAGTTCAGAATCATGTATACAAATCCATTAATGGGGCTGACACTGGGGCGTAGAAGGTAAAGCCGCTGCCTGTGGTGCTGGCATCCCACATGGGTGCCAATTCAAGACTCGGTTGCTCCACTTCCAATCCAGCTCTCTGTTATGGCCTGGGAAAGCAGTAGAAGATGGCCCAAGGCTTCAGGCCCCTGCACCCACGTGGGAGACCTGGAGGAAACTCCTGGCTCCTGGCTTTGGATCAGCGTAGCTCCAGCCATTGCGGACATCTGGGGAGTGAACTAACAGATGAAAGACCTCTCTCCCACTCTCCCTGCCTCTCCTTCTCTCTGTGTAACTCTGACTTTCAAATAAAATAAATAAATCTTTAAAAAAACCCAATCCATTAGTGGGGGGCCTCAGATGGGAAAGTGAAGCTGGTTCTGGTCAGCTCCATGGGAGACCCAGGTTATAATCTAGCCTTTCAGTGCCTCCCTGCCCCAGCTCTGGCTGGATCAGATCTTTTGGGAATGAACCATAAAAGGGGAAATCTTTCTGCACCTTTCAAGGAAGCAAATCAATATCTTCAAAACCTGGATAATATTATACTAGATGAAGTAGTTTCATGTAGAATATATGGTTTTCAACTTATCCAATGTGTATCTCATGATATCCATTTGCATATATTGTATTTTGTTACAAATGGGATTTATATAATTTTAGTATCTTCAATTCTTTTAGCTATATATTGTTATATATTAAAACTGATTTGCAAGCCAACACATACCAGTTGCTGACATGACCAAGATAAGAGAGTTCCTGTCATTGTGAAATTTAGTTTATAGAAGCGCAGTTAGTGAAACAACATAGGAGACAGTAAGTCCAGAATGGTGCATAAGTTGGAAGCATTTGTTTGAATAGAGGATAATTATGATTTGTATCTTTGACACTTTATTAGTCACCTGACAGTTTTTAAAAGCAACAGTGTTAGTAGTAGCAATATTTACATCATTCTGTTCCAGATGAATTGTATTAGGTATCTATAAAATATTATGTTCCACAGATATGTTATAGGCAGCAATGTGAAAGCATGATTTACCTAAAACTTTAGCCTTTTTACATTATAATTTTTGTTTGTTAATAATGTAAAATATTCATCAACTATGTGATAATAGTTTTAACTCCAGCATTATATGTATATGTATATTATATAATATGTAAACATTATTGTATATGTATATGGATTTGAAGCAGAGTTTCCAGGACATGAGCTGTCATTTGAATGTGTGTTTGTAGTGTTACAAGTGGTAGGTGGTAAGCCGGTGCCGCAGCTCACTAGGCTAATCTTCCACCGGGTTCTAGTCCCGGTCGGGGTGCCGGATTCTGTCCCGGTTGCCCCTCTTCCAGGCCAGCTCTCTGCTGTGGCCAGGGAGTGCAGTGGAGGATGGCCCAAGTGCTTGGACTCTGCACCCCATGGGAGACCAAGATAAGCACCTGGCTCCTGCCTTCGGATCAGCGCGCTGCACCGGCCGCAGCTCACTGGCCACAGCAGCCATTGGAGGGTGAACCAACGGCAAAGGAAGACCTTTCTCTCTGTCTCTCTCTCTCACTGTCCACTCTGCCTGTCCAAAAAAAATGTTGTAGGTGGTACCCTAACTCACTGTGCCACAAGGCTGACCCTAAGTTAATTACTTCTACTGTGGAACTCCACTAAGCATCTCTTGTGAAGCTCATGTAGTCGGGATACATTCTGTTAGTTTTTGTTTGTGTGGTAAACAATTATTTCTCTGTCATTTCTAGAGGATCAGTTTGGTTGATATTTTATCCCTGTTTATTGGTTTTTATTGTTTCTTTTCATCTTTGTCTTCAATTTTTTAAATACATGACCCAATGCTTTTCTGGCCTGTAAGTTTTATGGGAGTAAATCTGATGTTACCTTAATGGGTTTTCTGCAGGCTGTTCTATCACTGTTTTTAGGATTCTCCACAAGATTCCAGATTTTGAGAGTTTGTTTATAATATGCTTTGGAGACTGCTGTTTTGGGGTTGAGTCTGGTTGGATCCCACTGAGCTTCCTGTGAGGATATGCACAGAAGGATTTAGGTAGAGAGATTTCTAAATGAATTTCTAGCAAAAGAGTAGTAAATGGTAACTATCCTAGCTGGGATTATAAAAAGTATATATATATATATATATATATATATATATATACATATATATATTTTAAAGATTTATTTATTTTACTTGAAAGAGTTACAGAGGAGAGAGAGAGAGAGGTGTCTTCCATCTGCTGGTTTAATTCCCAATTGGCCACAATGGCCGGAGCTGCACTGATCCGAAGTCAGGAGTCAGGAACTTCTTCTGGGTCTCTCATGGGGGTGTAGGGTCCCAAGGACTTGGGCCATCTTCCACTGCTTTCCCTGGCCATAGCAGAGAGCTGGATTAGAAGCAGAGCAGCTGGGACTCGAACCAGCATCCATATGGGATTCCAGCACTGCAGGCAGTGGCTTTTACCCACTATGCCATAGCGCCAGCCCCAAAAGGTATATATATTTAAGTCTCAGAAAATACTGAAGTTTATTGTCAGAAAATTTGACTAATATACATTTTAATTTGAGGGCACACAATATATCACTAGAAAAGTCTACCTCTAAGTGGTTTTAGATGTGAAGTTTCATTGTAACCACTGCCTGTGTCATTCCCCCTTTTTGTTTAAAAGTGTCACTTATCCAGCATCTAAATGACTCTTTTAAATAGTATATATTTGTATGCTTGGGACTCAGGGTTATGTAAAAATTTCAGAGAAGATACATGTAGCCAATGGGAAAGTACAGTGGCAATAACATGCAATCCAAACTTGTGGATTTATTTTGGTTCTTTTAGGGGCTCTGCAGCTTCCATAAGCATGATTTTGAACAAGTTGTTAACTAGTGTATATGTTTATTTACACACTTATGAAACAAAACTAATAAAGTCAAACTCACGTTTTTCTAAACAAAAGCAAGATAGTAAAATGTATGTCTTAAAACAAATGCTTGTTAACATGCTTCTCCCCTCTATCTACAGATTTATATTATAGTGCAGTCTGAACCTAAAAAATAGATAGGTATTCAAATAATAATTTATGCTTACCTTCAAAGATGTGGAAATGCTAAGTCATGCTGAGACAATAAATATTAGAAATTCTTTGAAAAGAATCAAATAATAACTTACATGAACTCAGATAGAGCAAGTACACATAGTTCCCTTTGTACTATTTCCAAGTGTTCTATAATATTGTTTTGTTACTGTAATAAAAAATATTAATAAGTGACATGCTGTGAGCCCATTAACAGCACTCAGGTATATCCAGTGTGTCCCAATCACACAAGCATGCTGCTAGGATTGACAGACCTGCATAAATAGAGGATTATCAAGTGGGAAGTATCAGAATCTGTCTTTGAAGTACACACACATTCCTGTGAGCTTCTAGATCTCTGTATTCCTCTCTTGCTTGCTTCATCCTAGAGTTTGAGACCCAATTACAGACTGAGTGGATCTAAACCACAACTACATCTCCAATGGTACACTAAACCTCAGTGATGGCACATATCCTGCCATGGATTCTGGCCAGAAACCCCAAGGAAGAGTGCTTACCAGTTTGGCATTGGTGTGGTGTGGTGTGGTGTGGTAGTTTGGCATTTCTTGGCATGACTTGGGCAGATATCAGTGTCTACCTCCATAAGGCTGTGGCAGGTTGCCACTTCAGGGGAGTGTGACATATTTAAAGGCCCCAGAACAGGTAGGATTGATTAATGGCACACATCCTCCTGAACTGAAAACCAGGGACTGAGGTCACCCTGTAGCTACACAGTGGGCACTGTGACAGAGAGCAGGGAAGACCACCACCACACAATTGTAGTGTCATTCACCATTTTGATGTCAAAAATCAATCATTGTAGTATGATCTATTGTGATGTTATAATCCAACTATTGTGATGTTGAATAATTATGATATCCACAATTCTAATGTGATAATCCAATGCTTGTGATGTCATCAGTTGTGATGTCACTGTGATGCCATAAACCATTGTGATGTCATAAACAGTCGTGACATAATTTACCATGACCACATCATAATCACACAATAATGATGCCGTAAACTAATCACTGCATCGTGAAAATTGTGATGTGATTCATCATTGTGATGTCATAAATTAATCATTGTGATACCATGAACAATGAGAAACTGGCAGAAGGGACCTCTGAATAATAAAGATAAAAGGAGCTGAGTCTCTGATCAAAATGCATGTTGCCACCTGTACTCTTAAGAACAGTTAACAATGAATGCCACACGTCTGCTTCTTTAATGTTTCTGAGTCCATCCTTTGATAAGTATTGGTCTCAGATGGGCTAATTTCTCAATCAACCATTGTAATGTCATAAAAAACTGTGATATCATTCATATTGTGATGTTATAAATCAATAATTGATGCCTTTAACAATTGTGTTGTCATTAACAGCACTCTGGCCTTGGAATCAACCCTTAAGGCATTCGGATCTAGCTGAAGAGCCCATGAGAGTATTTTAGGCATGGAAAGCGAAGACACTCCAGAAAAAAAAAAAAAAAAACTAAATGAAAGATCTCTAGATCTCTGCAAGTGAGATCCCAGTGGAAAGAACGGGACATCAAAGAAGGAGGTACCCTTCTCTGAAGGGAGGAGAGAACTTCCACTTTGACTATGGCCTTGTTGAAATAAGATCAAAGTCGGCGAGTTCAGGGGCCTTCCATGGCCTTGGCAATCATGACTAGAGCCTGGGGAGATTGCTGACACCTTAAACAAGAGTGTCAATTTGTTAAGGCAACAACAGGAGTCACTGTGCACCTATTCCTCATGTAGGATCTCTGTCCTTAATGTGTAGTTCAATGTGAATTAATGATATGACTAGTGCTCAAACAGTATTTTGCACTTTGTGTTCTGTGTGGGGGCAAACTGATGAAATCTTTACTTAATATATACTAAATTGATCTTCTGTATATAAAGATAATTGAAAATGAATCTTGATGTGAATGGAACAGGAGAGGGAGTGGGAGTGGGAGATGGGAGGGTTGCAGGTGGGAGGGAAATTATGGGGGGGGGGAAGCCATTGTAATCCATAAGCTGTACTTTGGAAATTTATATCTACTAAATAAAAGTTTAAAAAAAAGAGAGATTAAAAAAAAAACAATTGTGTTGTCATTCACCGTCGTGACATCACAAACCAATATTATATCATGAAATGTTTTTTGATGTCATTAACCATTGTAATATCATAAAAACCATTGTGATGTAAAAAAACAAAGTACTGTATTATTGTATACAATTATGATCTCATTCACTATTGTGATGTGAAAATCCAACCATTGTGATGTCATAAAAACCACTGTAATGTAATTGCATCATAATGGACCATAGTGTAGTTTTTTCATTCTTTTACTTGTGTTTAACATTTTAAAAAATCTGTTGGTTTGTAGATTTTTACCAACCTCAGACATTTTTCATTAATTATATGTTCAATCATTTTATATACATAACTTTCCGTCCTGTTCAGTTACTTGAATTACACATGTATTAGGGCAGTTCTTCTTGGTTCTTCAATTCTTTTTTAAGAAAACTTTTATTTCATGAATACAAATTGCATAGATACAGTGTCAGGAATATAATGGTTCTTCCCCCCATACCCACCTTCCCACCCCAACTCCTGTCCCACTTCCTACTCCCTCTCCCATCCCATTCTTCATTAAGATTTGATTTTAATTGATAAACAGAAGACCATTTCTGTACTAAGTACAGATTTCAACAGTTTGCACACCCCAACACACAAAGTATAAAGTAACTGTTTGAAAATAAGTTTTACAGTTAATTCTCATAGTACAACTCAACTCATTAAGGAAAGAAGTCCTACATGGGGAATTATCACAGTGTCTCCTGTTGTTGATTTAACAATTAACACTCTTATTTATGATGTCAGTGATCATCCGAGGCACTTGACATGAGCTGCCAAGGCTAAGGAAGCCTTTTGAATCTACAAACTCTGTCAGTATTTAGACAGGGCCACAAGCAAAGTGGAAGATCACTCCTCCCTTCAGAGAAAAAGAGATCTTTCACTGATAGCCCTTCTTTCCACTGGGGTCTCTCTCACAGAGATCCTTCATGTAAAACATTTTTTGCTACAATGCCTTGGCTTTCCATACCTGAAATGCTCTCATGGGATTTTCAGCCACATCCGAATGCCTTAAGGGCTGATTCTGAGGTCAGAGTGCTGTTTAGGACATTTTTCATTCTATGAATCTGCTGTGTAGACTGCTTCCCATGTTGGAACATTTCCTCCTTTTTAATTCTATCTATTGTTATTATCAGACACTTGGTCTTATTTATGTGATCCCTTTGACATTTAATCCTATCTATCTGATCAATTCCACATTTAATATGGTCATTTTAACAAGTAAGATGGCATTGGTACCACCTACCTGAATGGGATTTGGAGTCCAATGGCAAGTTTTTAGCTTTACCCTTAGGAGTAAGTCTGTGGGAATGTGTGTTGAAATGTATAGCTCATCCATTTCTTATTCCTACTCTTATTTTTACTGGGATCTATTTTCAATTGGCTTTATACACCTATGATTAATTCTATGTTAAGTAAAGAGTTAAACCAATGGTATTAAGCAGAAAATAAAAATCAATTTGTTTTTGACTTTCATTTTAGAAAATTTCTATTGTTTTCACATTGACATATTTTTTTCTGCAGGAACTAATCTGTACTGCTATAGAGTGTATATTTCATTTCAGACCTTACAGTCTTCAGCTCTAGGAAATTATATGTGCTCCTTGTTTTCTTGTGTATCTGCTAACATGTATAATGTTTTTATATCTCCTTGAATAGTTGGAGTAAGTTATTAGAACTGTTTCAGCCAGCGCCGTGGCTCAGTAGGCTAATCCTCCACCTGTGGCACCAGCACACTGGGTTCTAGTCCCGGTTGGGGCACCGGATTCTGTCCCAGTTGCCCGTCTTCCAGTCCAGCTCTGCTGTGGCCCAGGAGGGCAGTGGAGGATGGCCCAAGTGCTTGGGCTCTGCACCCACGTGGGAGACCAGGAGGAAGCACCTGGCTCCTGGCTTCAGGTCAGCACAGTGTGTCAGCCATAGCAGCCATTTGGGGGGTGAACCAATGGAAGGAAGACCTTTCTCTCTGTCTCTCTCTAACACTGCCTTTCAAAAACAAAATAAGGGAATTAATCTTATTCATGAGGGTTGTACTTACATGATTTCATCATTTTCCAAAGTTTCCATTACTAGGAACATCTCCTTGGAGTTTGGGGTTGTAATATGGGACCATAGTAGTTGGCTAAATCCTGAGTCCTGCTAGGTGCCCAGCATTGTGCTGAGTGCCAGCCAAATACAGATAAGAGATGGCTCTTTTATTCAATACTTGTAGTCTACCAAGGAGATGGTCATATACAGTGAAGATAGGACACCCTAATTTCTGCCAAAAATGATAAAAAATAAAACAAGATGATCAAGTAGTATAAGAATAATTCAACTGATGGCATAAATTTTATAAAAAAATAAAACTTTAAGGAAGTGCAGTTTTATTGTGATAGACAAAAGAAAGCTAGGGTACAAAGTTTAAAACAAAAAGCCCAAGCAAATGCAACAGAGATGGAGGTTTTTGTCAGCCCTGGAGTGGAGATTAAAATGAGACAGAAAATCAGATAACAGATAAGAGCTAAACATGGCAGCAGAGAAAAGGGTGATCCCATAAATAGAACATCCTGGATATTCTCCCACATCATTACTGGAGTATTACTACAAAATAACATCTTGTATATTGTGTTATCACCATGTATCAAAGAAGCAAGTTCCTTACCTACTCAGCATCATGCACATATCTATCACTCTCCTTTTAGCTCTCTGATTTACATAAATGGGTGAAAAAGAAGCCTCATTGTTTTTAAAAGATTTATTTAAAACTCAGAGTTAGAGAGAGGAAGTGAGGGAGGAAGGGAGGGATGGAGGGAGGGGGAGAGAGAGAATCCCCCACCTGCTCTTTCACTCACCAAATGGTTGCAATGACCAGGGCTGGGCCAGGTTGAAGCCAGAAGCCAGGAGCTTCCTCCAGGTCTCCCACATTGGTGAAAGGGGCCCAAGTATTTGCACCATTTTATGCTGCTTTTCTGAGGCCATTATCAGGGAGCTGGATTGGAAAAGGGGTAGCCATGCCATGAACTGGTGCCCATATGGGATGCTGGTATCTCAGGTGCCAATTTTACCACTATACCACAATGCCAATGTCAATGATGTCATTATTAAAGGAACCAACTAAATGTCTATGGGATAAACATCTATATTTTTTACTAGAAACTAGTTGCCTTCATGTTAATATCTGATTTTGCAACTCTACTTGATAATCCCGTAGAGATTCAAGAGAGTGTTAGGGCATGGACCTGCCTGCCTAGGAGCGCTATGGCATCTCGTCCTCATCTGTTCTTTAGTGACCCCATTGGGAGGGAAAACTCATTTATCAAGAATTTTTCCATCCATATCTATTACATACAGATAGTATGAGAGTAAATGTGACAAAATTCAAAAGATTTGAAACCAAATGATTGCAATTATTTTTATTAATGAAGATTGCAATGAACTAATGATAAGAAACAAAATAATTAGCAAAATAATGAATTTTGGTAGAATTTAGTCTATTTTTTATTTTTCCCACAAAGATTATCTTGATTAGGACCATGAGGTGATATCAAAATTACAACTTTTAGGGATTAACTCTATGGCTCAGTGGGTTAAGCTGTTGCCTGCCATGCTGGCATACCGTATGGGCACTGGTTCAAGTCCTGGTTGCTCACTTGCGATCCAGCTCTCTCCTATGGCCTGGGAAAGCAGTAGAGGATGTCTCAAGTGCTTGGGCCCCTGCACTTTCAGATATCCTTATGGGATATCTGAAAGAAGCTTCTGGCTCTTGGCTTCAGATTGGTCCAGCTCCAAATACTGCGGCTATTTGGGGAGAGAACCAGCAGATGGAAGACCTCTAATTCTCTGCCTCTGCCTCTGTAATACTCTTCCTTTCAAATAAATAAACAAATCTTAAAAAAATATATATCTTTTAAAGATTTTCTATTACAAATCCAGGATTTCACTACATTTTAAACTAATTCTAATAAGGGACTAAAATGACATTTTTTTGAAAAAAATAAAACTTTTAATTATTTTAAAGGCAGAATGAGAGAAAAGAAGAAAGAGATCTTGCATATGATTTTTTACTCACCGCATGCCCACCACAACTGCAGTTGGGTGAGGCCCATCGAAAGAGTCAGAAAATTCTTCAGGTCTTCCACATGGGTGGCAGAAACTTGGGCCATCAGCTGATACTTTCCAGATATGTTAGCAGAAAGCTGGATCAAAAGCAATGCAACCAGGACTCCATCCTGTTCACTCTGATGTTGGGTGTGGATATTCTAAGTTATGGCTTAAACCATTTGACCACAACTTCCACCACAGATCTAAAATAAGTTTTCATTTCATTTAATCAATGATAAGCTATAAAAGAGACAAATACCAAATAACATGTATATTTTCTTCTCTATTAATACAACCTTCTCTTGAACTCTTGTTGTGAGCTCTTTATAGCAAATCTTCTTGTCAGAGTTATTCGTGTTGTTTCTGGTTTCTCCACACAGACTCTTAAACCCATTTCAATTGGATTTCAGCCCCACCATTCCATCTTCACTGCAAGATTGCCAATGACCTTCATGTTGCTAATGCCTCTCTTTAGATCTGTTTTCAGAGACCACTTGTCTGAGCAACACTCAATAACATTTCTATCTGCAATTACCCTAGTATTTCAAATGCAAGAAACTTACAGCTGAAATTGACACTCATCCTGTCAACCCTTTAACTATTTTTAGTTCTCCTGCCTGCCTATTTAAATGATTACTCTTTCCTTTTAACTTCTTTGTGTAAAATCTTCTAAGTATACTATTCTCTATTCCCATTACCCCTTCTATAATTCACACCCTTCACTACTTTTGTTGTATAATTTCCATATTAACCCCTTGTCTCTTTTCCCTGGTGTAATCTGTGGATTGTTGCCAGGTTAATCATCCCGAGACAAAGCTCCTTGTCTGCTCATCACTCATCCAAAAGCTTTTATGTCACAGGGTAAGGAGGATCCCTTGCACCTTTTCATGATTTTCACATAGGAGCGTCCCTCATATAAAATATTTAGAGTGGTTCTTTACCCACCCCCACACTTTCAAAATTTATTTTTCTTATTTCTTAGAGAACACGGTTTTCCAAGTTTTATTTTGTTCTTTACATAGATTTTTAAGGATTTATTTATTTCAGTTTTTTCTCTTTGCATCAGAGGTCTTCAAATTTCTCTTGACTTTTGCTGCCCATTAATTTTTTTGATTTCTTTGATTTGTTACCTCAGTTATGTTCTTGGAAGCTTTATACCTTCCAAAATGTTTCTCTCATGATCATTCTCATACACCCTCAGATTTACACCCATTTAAAACTGGCCCTTTCTTACTATTTTAGTGGGGCTAGTGATAAAATGGAAATAAATGCAATTGGTTTAATCTGTCATGCCTATAAATAAGTTCCAATAATTTTCAAATTCCCACATTAATAAATTATTCACTGAAACCATATTGTGTTTTTATTGCTTTGTGCCTTTGCCCATGTCCTTTTTTAAAAATTTATTTGACAGGTAGAATTATAGACAGTGAGAGAGAGAGAGAGAGAGAGAGAGAGAGAGAGAGAGAAAGTTCTTCCTTCCTTTGGTTCATTCCCCAAATGGTTGCTATGGCTGGAGTGCGACAATCTGAAGACAGGAGCCAGGTGCTTTTTCCTGGTCTCCTATGTGGGTGCAGAGGCCCAAGCACTTGGGCCATCCTCCACTGCCCTCCTGGGCCACAGCAGAGAGCTGGACTGGAAGAGGAGCAACCGGCACTAGAACCCTGCACCCATATGGGATGCTGGTGCTGCAGGTGGAGGATTAACCAAGTGAGCCACACCACCAGCCCCACCCATGTCCTTTTAACCTTCTTTCTGTCCTTGTATTAAACACAAAATAGCCTATAAAAGCCTTCCACAAGTTCCTTTCATGATCAACACACACAAATGATTTTTCTCCCACTCACCACTGCTCCCCAGCAGTTTATTGTGCCCTGAAGTACATACATAGCTGCTGCATCTTTCTGCAAGACTCCTTCTAGGAGAGAAGGAGCTGTCTCTACCCCCACCTGAGACAGTATCTTTTGCACAGTAACAATCATCAGATGTTTAATTAATGAAATCATGAATACATTTTTCTTGCTGCTAACATATTCCTGCTATTTATCACTAAGGTAATTTCTCTTTACATATGTGAATCTTTTACTTACTTTATCTTGCAAACTATCAGCAACTATGAGTACACATTATGTGTTTCTCTTTTTCTAGATTGTATACTTTAATATTAATGATTAATCTTAACATAATTTGAGAAAGATGTACACAAAGAATACAAAAGAAATCTGATCTACTTGGGATTGATCTAAAACATCATATACTCCATAATAGATGTTGGAGTCAAAGACTACAGAAGACATCACCAAGTCTGGTTTCTACTTCTATTGTCACACAAACACGAAAACAGTGAAAACAACAGACACTTTAATTTTTCTTAAAATCATGAAAAATGAACTATAATACTGCAAGAGTAATGGTAGGTTTCTGAAGCAGATTAATTGACACAACTCATCATTCTTTACATATAAAGGTCATAAACATTTCTGTCAAGGAATATTTGCATGGATAGTTCATTTTTAACTTGGAGCACTATTCAAGCACATTGTACCAAATAATTCAAGATACAAGTAAACGAAGTAACTAAAATGAGAGTAAGCATGCTATTTCACAAGGAGAGTATATTTCTAACGTACTTTCAGAGTTTATTAAAATGAAAGTAATGAATTTTACTTTTATTTTGAGTAATTGGAAACAGTATCCCAATTACTAACTTCTTAGGGGTAAAGATTTTCTTACAGAGTGAAACATACCCCTTATATAAAATTATAACTGAAAAACTCTATATGTATAAAATTAACCCTATAATCAACATAAAACTATGTGTGTACTCAAATACTTACATTATCAATGGGATTCTTCAAACATAATGCTGCTTACTAGGTCACAAAATAGTTGTTGTATTTATGTTTGTTGTTACACTGCTCTGATTTTTTTTTTCTCAGAGGAAAGCTTTATTGACTGACTGTGTGATAAAGGTAGGTGCTGTGGAAGGGGTATCCAGGAGAAGCAAGGTGGGGGGGGGGGGAACGCGGGGAGGTGGGGGTGGAGCAGTGAGGAAGGAAGGAAGGAAGGAAGGAAGGAGGAGGTGGTGGGGTGGGGGTGGAAAGGTGTTGAAGCAGGGAAGACACGCCTTCCTCCAACACCGCACGTGGCCAAAGGACTCAAATGGCAGCTTCCTCCGGTGTGGTGTGGTGGCATGTGGTGCCGCGGTCCCTCCCGCCTGCGGTGTCCTTGGAGCTTGCCCGGAGCATCGTTCTGACGCTGGAGGACAGAAGGTGCGGCCTGGGGGGCGACTGGTGAGGTCATTCGGGGAGCTGGAGAGAACCCTACACTGCTCTGATTTTAAAAATTATTATATCAGGTAAGCGACAAATAATGAATACTCAAGGTCCTACTTATTAAGGGGTTACACCTGCAGTGGAAACACAGGCGAATATAACAAAAAGGAAGTGACAAGAAACGATGATTAATACATCCTCTGAAATGTGCTCCTGCAATTGAGTAGGAAGTGCAAAAGATGAGAAAATGCAATCGATAAAATGAAAAAAAAATATTGTATGGAGCTCAGGAAACAGAATCAGGTTTCCTTGTTCATTAGCTGAAAATTAGTTTAAGAGAAAGCTACCATATTGTTGAAGAAGTTAGCAGTTAAGAATTGCAAGAAATGCAGTTGTTCCAAGTTCTATCACAGGACATATGTATGACACAGTCAGACTGACACACTAGAGCAATCTGCCTGTGAATCTATGTGGTTATACCAAGGAGTACTAAAGTGTAATTGTGAAAATACTTGATAGATTTTTCAATTGAAATTAAAAGAATACCCATGGAATATAGAATGTGAGAAGAATAGATTTTTTAATGTTTGAAATGACTGCAGTCCCTTTACCAGCAGTGCTCTAGAATTTCTTTACAGTAAACACAGAGGAAAACTGGGTGGGGTGCAGCATTAGTTGATTTCATAGAGATTTTGCTTACTTAGAGTAACACTGGAATAGCTGATAGAACTTATATGGCCTATCTGTTTATCATGTTTAAAATCTGGGAATCCTGAAAAATATGGAACAAAAGCATCTGAAAATTCCAAATGACCAAATAAACACTATAAGTAATCAACAAGCAGCAGGAATCAACAGCAGTGATATCGCTATCTAAAATTTCACTAACATATGAAGTATATGACACATAATGTCCTTTTACCTTTAAGACAATTGGTCTATTAACATTTTTATAAATTAATGTTCTTTTTTTATTCATTGATTTATACTTTATTTGCTTATTCATGAAGTCATGCCTCACATGAATCCAGGCCTAATTAGCTGTTTTTTCAATGTGATAGAATGATATGGTTTAGCTTTTTTGTTTTTTCTTCTTATTGAAAAACAGTAGATGATGAAATTAATAGGTATATGAAGGGCCAATTGTTTTGTTTACAAGCTAGATATCTATAATAAAGTATGTTCAATTCATGTTTAGCTTGACATTCTCTGATTTAGACACAGGAATAGATAATTACTCCACAGTAACTAATGAGCCCTCAAGTAACTGAAGCTCCCATCGTTTGCACTTCATCTTCATTCTAACTGCCTTGTTGGTGGCTTTCAACCATCAAGAAAGATAAGAACAATGTGGACATCAACCGAACTTCAGATATAAGCTATTCAGGAGCATCTTCTTGGCTTCTGTTCAATGGAGTCAAGTCTTACAAAGTTTTTGGTTCATGGATTCAGAAAATCTTAGGCTATAATGTGCAGTTTAGAAGGAAGCTGTTTAGATATAGATTATGAAACCTTGTAAAATCTGAATAAATTTGTCATATTGAGGAAAGCATCATATTTTTGGGTTTTTATCCTGTATTTACATCAAAGAATATTGCCCATATTGGAAAGAAGGGTTAGACAAAAAGGAAGTGAGATACAAACTCACAGCCAGAACAAGTTTATTCAAAGCAATAACCTTGAGAGGGGCCCAATACCAACATATATACAGGATGATGATGTGTCAGAGAGCTTGGATGCTTTCACAGGCTAGGCTGATAGAACATAAGGCAGCTGAGGCATTAGGTATGGCTGAGCTGGCTTGCTCAGGAGTTTATGCAGGCTAAATGAATGAGGCAGGTTTGAATGGTTTGAGAAAGAATCCAAGGGGCTAGAAAGTCCCTTGTGGGGGATGCACTTTCAGACATTTAGGCAAGGAGATGAGACTCAAATGCTTATGTCCTGGCTCCATCATTTGTGACTACTGCTATTTTTTCATACATTTTATTTATATATGTGAGCAAGTTTCATGTATTTTCATATATACAGATTTAATACCATGGTGATACTTCCTACCCTATCCTCCCTCCCATCCACACTCTCAGTCTGCCTCCTCTTTGCTTTTCTAATCTTTATTTTAATTTTTACAATGAAATATTTTCAGTTAATTTTATAAACATAAGCTTAACCCTTCATTAAGTAAAAAATTCAATAAACAGTAAAAAGAAAAAAAAACACTCTTCCTCAACAATAGAGACAAGACTGTAAACAATCACAACATATTAAAATGTCAATCTTGGTCATATTCATTATATTTTTTGTACTATATCAGTTACCACAGATCAGGAAAAACATATTGTCTTTTTGGGACTTGCTATTTCACTAACTATAATGGTTTCAAGTTGCATCTATCTAGTTGCCGCATTTCATTCCTTTTTTTTTTTTACATCTGAGTAGTATTCCGCAGTATTAGTGCTTGTGTGTGTATATAACTATATAACTATATGTATATATAAATTTGTTCATCTTATATAAAAATGTGTAAAAAAGTAGAAGTAGTCACACATGATGGAGCAAGGACATAAGCATTAGTCTTAGCTCTTTATCTAAATGACTGAAAGCACATATAACTATATATATAACTATATATATAAAATAATATAACTACATAACATTTTTATTTATTTGACAGGTAGATTTACAGACAATGTGAGAGAGAGACAGAAAGAAAGGTCTTCCTTCCATTGGTTCACTCCCCAAATGGCTGCTACAGCCAATGCTGCGCTGATCCAAAGCCAGGAGCCAGGTGCTTCTTCCTAGTCTCCCATGTGGGTACAGGGGCCCGAGCACCTGGGCCATCCTCCACTGCCCTCCCAGGCCACAGCAGAGAGCTGGACTGGAAAAGGAGCAACTGGGATGAGAACCAGTGCCCATATAGGATGCCAGCGCTGCAGGCAGAGGATTAAACTAGTGTATCACAATGCCGGCCCAATAACATTTTCTTTATCCAGTCATTGATTCATGGACTGCTCAGCTGGTTCCATAGCTTAGTGCTTGTGAATTGAGCTGCAATAAACATGGGAGTACAGATTAACTCTTTCTAAGAAAATATTTTTTATTTGAAAGGCAGAGTTGCAGAGAGGCAGAGAGAGAGAGAGAGAGAGAGAGAGAGAGAGAGGTCTTCCATCTGATGCTTTACACCCCAGATGGCTGCAATGGCCAGAGCTGTGCCAGTCTGAAGCCAGGAGCCAGGAGCTTCTTCTGGGTCTCCCATAAGGATGGAGGGGCCCAAGGACTTGGACCATCTTCTACTGCTTTCCCAGGCCCTATCAGAAAGCTCGATCAGAAGTAGAGCAGACTGAACTCAAACCAGCGCCCATATGGGATGCTGGCATCGCAAATTCTGGCTTCACTTGCTATGACACAGCACCAATCCCACAAATAACTCTTCCATATATCCAAAAGAAACGCAATCTGTCATTAAGTAAGATATGTTTAGGTTCATACATGTCTATTAGCTGAATAATTCCAAGTAAAATTCAGATAGTTAGAGCAAAGGTAAACATTGCTATTTATAATTTTCTAATATTTAATTTATATACATACATACACACATATATATATGTTTATATATATATATGTTTATATAAATGTTACACCAACATTTATCTATGTAGGTGCTCTCTACTTATCAATGCCTTGTCAATATCTTCTCTATCCTCAGGGCATCTCTTTTGCAGTAGAAATATTAATCCCAATGAGGAGGTACTAAAACTATAGTTTGAAAATTAGATTTAAGGGGCCAGTGTCGTGGCTCACTAGGTTAGTCCTCTGCCTGCGGCGCTGGCATCCCATATGGGTGCCAGTGCTCGACCTGGTTGCTCCTCTTCCAGTCCAGCTCTTTGCTGTGGCCTGGGAAGGCAGTAGAGGATGGCTCAAGTGCTTGGGCCCTGCACCCGCATGGGAGACCAGGAGGAACCACCTGGCTCCTGGCTTTGGATCAGCATAGCTCCAGCTGTAGTGACCATTTGGGGGGGCGGGTGAACCCACGGAAGAAAGACCTTTCTCTCTGTCCCTCTATCACTGTCTAGCTCTGTCAAATAAAAAATAATATTAGATTTAAAGAGAAGACAACCATGCAGAAAAATATGTAGCCATTTCAAAATGCACAGAAGCCTTGAAGAAGGTATTTAACCTAATAGTGTAGTCTCACTTGTTAATTAGGAAGAATCTCTGTCCCTAACAAGAATAGGATAATTTAGGTGTCAGAACAATAAAATGACCTCAGAACTCCCAGTGGCTGAGTAACATAAAAGATTCTTCTAGGACAAAAAGCAGTTACATTCAAATAATATTTTCTAACAACATTCTTCCTTGAAGGAGTTTAATCTACTGAGAATTTAAATAAAATATATGCAGACCCTAATTGTAGTTTTTTCTTGCCTCTAGGGAGACCCTCTCCACATAATGACTTGAAATTTGTGATTTGACCTTAAGACCTCTCCAGGAACCTGGCTGCACATTTGCCATAGCATGAAGAGAGCTCTGAGCTAGCAGTTCAGTGTTGGATTAAGAGGAAAATAGGCCATTGCAGGAAGTGTGACAACTTACCTGACTTAAAAACATACTACCAAGATATAGTGCTCAAATCACCATGGCGGGCTGGTGCCGTGGCTCACTAGGCTAATCCTCCACCTTGCAGCACCAGCACACCGGGTTCGAGTCCCGGTCGGGGTGCCAGATTCTGTCCCGGTTACCCTTCTTCCAGGCCAGCTCTCTGCTGTGGCCAGGGAGTGCAGTGGAGGATGGCCCAAGTGCTTGGGCCCTGCACCCCATGGGAGACCAGGATAAGCACCTGGCTCCTGCCATCGGATCAGCGCGGTGCACCGGCCACAGCGTGCCAGCCACAGTGGCCATAGGAGAGTGAACCAATGGCAAAGGAAGACCTTTCTCTGTCTCTCTCTCTCCCTGTCCACTCTTTCAAAAAAAATCACCATGGCATTGGCATAAATACACACACACACATACACAAACACACACACATTGTCTTTCAATTAAGCAAATACATAAATCTTTTGTAAAAATCTCATATATGTTTGGCTTACATTGAGAAATGTCAATCAACTATATGCATTTAGGTTATAGTTAGGAAAGTGCTTTAAGAAACTAAGAATAGTTCATAGGCATTTTACAGAGAGTGTCCTTCTCATACTGATGTTTAAGAATTCAGTGAAAAATCCTTAACAACTTTGATCATATTCTTTATCTTAGTCTTTCTAGGCTGAAGAGAGAATCATTGACATAGAAAATTTGAGCATAGCTTAAGAAATGATGTTGTAATATTTAAAAGTTAAGAGATAGGAAATACAGAATGAAAAAAAATGAGAAAATCTGACTGACATCTAAGCCCAGAAGAATGTTGGAGACACATTATTTGAAAATATAACTGCGGTTTTCCAAATCCCCCAGTGCAAGAAACAATGTTTCCAAAGTATGGGTGTGCTAAGCACAATAAGTGACAAGAAATCTACACCTACAGATCAAAGCATAACTTCTTAATAGAAAATAGTCAAATAAAATTATGAAACATCCCTAGGGAAAAGATGATTGAAGAATGAATAACTCGACTTACAGAAAACATTTCAGTATGTGAAACCAGAGGCAATTGAGTAACATCTTTGAAGTACTGAATGCAGTCACTATAATCCTACACATATCTGGACAAATTAGCTTTCAGGATTGACAAAAAAATGAAAACATTCACATGGACATAAACGAAGAGTTGAATTAAGAGATCTTCATCAAATGTGAGGTAAACCATGTCCCTCAAGAGGAAAGGACGTAATTTCAGAAGAGTTAGATGCAAAAAAGAATAGTGAGAAATACAATGTGAATTACACATGTTTATCTAATCATCTATGTAAGATAATAAACATGATGTCTAATGTGTGGAGCTGAAACAAGAAAGGACTGCAGTTCTGAGTAAAATCAGCTGTAAGTCAGGAGAGAAGCGATTATAGTTTCATTATAACACTCCCTACAATCTTGAAGAAAGAGGTAAAAATTTAAACATAATTTATTAAGAAAAAAAGTCTGAGAAATGTGTAAAGATAATGTCTAGGATAATAAAAATTGTATGCACAAATCTCCAAAAGGGAGGGGATGAAAATGCCATAAAATAAAATTCTGAATTACTAAGGTGGAAATAAACATAGATGTGTTAATGATAACAATAAACATAGCTAAATAAATTCTCTGAAAATTACCAGAATTTGTGCTGCCATTGCAGTGGAGTAGGTAAAGTTGTCGCTGTAACAACAGCACCCTATACGGGCACTGTTTCACGTCGTGGATGCTCCACTTCCAAGCCAGCTCCATGTTAGTGACCCGGGAAAAGCAGCAGAGGATGACCTGAGTACTGGGGGCCCTACCATACAAGTGAGAGACCTGGATGAAGCTCTTGGCTCTGGGTTTGAACTGACTCGATTTCAGCTGTTGTGGCCATTTGGGAAGAAGTGAGCCAACAGATGGAAGATCTCTCTCACTCTTGCTCTCCCTCTCTGTCTCCCTCTCTCTTTGCTGTTCTGTAATTATGGCTTTTAAATATATCAATAAATATTTTAAAAAATTATCAGGAAGGCTATGATAAACAAACTCAGCTTATTTGCAGTTTTTAAGAGATACACCAAAATACAAAACAAAACAAAAGCCAAGGTTATGAAAATGTTAAAGTAAAAGATGGAACACATTATTTCAGCAAAACACTAAAAAAAGAAACTCACAATCACTGAATCTGACAAAACAGACCTTAAGGAATAAAAAATATTTTTTAGGGAAAAATTATCAATTAACAAAAATATGCTGATCTGAGCCTTATGTACCAAGTCACCTGAAGATATATAAATCAAAAAGTATAACTGAAAAAGTAAATAAAGCTAAAATCATAGCAAGGCTCTTTACTGATAAGAAGTTAAAGATAAAAACTCACAATGAAATTTAAAAAATCAAATAAACAAATTCAAATATACCTACATGTAAAATATAGAGCACTTGTACAATTCAATAACATTCTCATTCTGCTGCACCACTCCTCAAATCTGCAAAAGTCTGTGAAAATCTACGTGCTACTGCTACACCTTAAAGTAGTCTTCAACAATATCAAGACACCCTGTGATTTTGCCCATGTTGTAATTATGTAAAAAAATAGGTTTTAGAGCTATTAAATATTGCAAAATAGCATGGATCAAAATAACACATGGTACCTCAATCAAGCTTTTTTAAAATGGAGTAAAATCACAATACTTGTTGATTGAAAATAAATCATTAATATGTTTTTAAGATATAAAATAGATAAATATGGTAGAACTTGAAGGTATGTGGTGCTAAGCAGAAGGAGGATGATAGAAACTGATGATGCTGTGTTAGCCATCCTCTGAAACTTTACCTATCATTTCTGGGCATGTATTCCATTGTGTGGGGAGCAGCCCGGACTGGACTGAGTTACTGGAATTAAGACTTATTCTATGCATCTGCTCTCCCACAATATGGCGCTGGGAGAGAAGTAAACAGCTTCCGCACAGCTGCCTCCAGTTCAACCAATAAACTGTGGGACCTGCTCCTGATTGGAGGAGAGCAGCGTACTTGGCGTGTGGGTGGCGGAGTTGGGATTGGTGGAAGAGGACTATAAAGGAGGAGAGAGACGACATGCACCAGAAACATCTAAGAGGAACATCTAAGGGGAACACCTGTGCAGCCCCTGAGAGAGCCGGCCGGTGGTGTGCCGCTCCCCTGCGGAAGTGGGGAATGTGGCAGGGGGAACCGCCCTTCCACGGAGGTGGAAGGGACGGTGGCCAGCCCGGGAAGAACCAGCAGCAAACCCGGGGAGGGCCGAGCAGACGAAAGAACAGTGCAGGGTCCTGTGTCGTTCCTCCATGAAGAGGGGGAGTGACATAATGGTGCCGTGACTCGGATATGAAGCCTAGGCAGGGTTTAGTGTCGTTCCTCCACGAAGAGGGGGAGTGACATAATGGTGCCGTGACTCGGATAGGAAACCTAGGACGGATAGGAAACTTAGGAGGGAAGAAGCAGGAAAATACCGGAGAGAGAGATTAGCAAAGAGCCTAGGTGCCGGAAGAAGCTATTGAAAGCCTAGGCAGAGACTCGGATATGGACTGTGGGAAAGAAGTTAGGATTGAAAGCGAAAGTGAAAGCTTTCATAGACTCGGATGCGGACTATGGCGGGGAAGCTAGGAGATTGAAAGCGAAAGTGAAACCTGGAGGAGGCTTGGACTCGGATACGGACTGTGGGGAGTAGCCAGGAGAAATGAGAGGAATATTGTTGGAAGAAAACTTAAGGAAACATACCGGGTAGAGAAAAATGTTAGGGAGGATGAAGCCGCGAGTGCAGGCCGAGGCGGAGATATAAGCCACCTTGGAATTCTTCAAGTCACCCCGGGGAGCAAGAGGTGAAGATCTGGAACCAGAGGCAGAGACGTGGGCCGCCAGGTTGAAATTCGCCAGGTTAGTCCGGGGAACTTGGACTGAATGCCGGTGGTGGCGGAAACATTCACGGAAGCCGCCGCGTGCAGAGAGAGCATGGGGCGTGAATAGATAGGGAACGCGGGCTGAAGCGGCTCAGAGCCGGGAAGCAGCCTCGGGGCGGGCACCGGAAAGCTGCAGGGATAAGAGAAATAGAAGTTTAGAAGCAAAGTGAGAGAAATAGGAATGCTGGAAGATAGAAGTAAAATGGGAGAAATAGGAATGCCCGGAGATAGAGAAATAGAGAAATAGAAAGGCCTCCCCTCAACATGGCAATGAGAGAGCTTGGATTCGGTCTGCCTGATTAAGTGAGGCGATGAGCACCTGCGGCGGCTAGCAGCTTATGCGCCGCAGGTCACCGAAGACAGGCACGAATTAACATCAATAAGGCCTCCCCACAACACTGCTATGTGAGAGCTTGGATTCGGTCTGCCTGATTAAGGCGGTAAGCACCAGCAGGCAGCTCGACCAGAGTATGAGCTGCAGGTCACCGAAGATAGGCACGAACCAACACTAATAAGTCTCCCCCACAATACGGCAATGAGAAGGCTTGGATTTGGTTTGCCTGATTGTTAGGGCTTGTAAGCCCCTGCAGGCAGAGCAGAGCATGCGCTGCAGGGCACCGAATACAGGCACACATCAGCGCCTAAAAACCTCCTCACAACATGGCGAAGAGAGGACCCGGATTCGGTTTGCCTGATTGATAGGACTTGTAAGAACCTGTGGCAACTCTAGCAAGCAGAGCAGAGTGTGTGCTACGGGGCACCGAAGACAGGTGCGTATCAACGCCAAAAATAAAAAGAAAGGGGGATCTGTGGGGAGCAGCCCAGACTGGACTGAGTTACTGGAATTAAGACTTATTCTATGCATCTGCTCTCCCACAATATGGCTCTGGGAGAGAAGTAAACAGCTTCTGCACAGCTGCCTCCAGTTCAACCAATAAACTGTGGGACCTGCTCCTGATTGGAGGAGAGCAGCGTACTTGGCGTGTGGGTGGCGGAGTTGGGATTGGTGGAAGAGGACTATAAAGGAGGAGAGAGACGACATGCACCAGAAACATCTAAGAGGAACATCTAAGGGGAACACCTGTGCAGCCCCTGAGAGAGCCGGCCGGCGGTGTGCCGCTCCCCTGCGGAAGTGGGGAATGTGGCAGGGGGAACCGCCCTTCCATGGAGGTGGAAGGGATGGTGGCCAGCCCGGGAAGAACCAGCAGCAAACCCGGGGAGGGCCGAGCAGACGAAAGAACAGTGCAGGGTCCTGTGTCGTTCCTCCATGAAGAGGGGGAGTGACACATTGATATGTTAAAAGCAATTTTTGATGTGAACATATTTTCAAATTGACAATGGGAGAGTTTATTTTGCTTTTTTACTAGAAGCAAATAAATTCTGAAATTCTCTAATATTTTAGTGAGTTTCAGCAGATTCACATCAATTCACTTTGATTACTTGCAAGCTTCAGTTAATCGTGGATAACTGACTAGAATTGCAAAACCATAGAGTAAAATTTCTAGGCTGAGTTGATTGGTTTATAGAACAATAAAATGTAACATGAACTAAAACTGCAAATATCAGATGACAGACATAATTTTTTATCCTACCTAGCATCTACATTCCAGAACATTCTCCGCATTTCCAGAATGTGTATTAGTAGCCTAAGGCACTCCAAACAGAAGAGTGAGGGTTTTAAACATCTTCTTTGATTAAGATCATTCTCAGTTTTCACCCAGGTGCCTGCCTTATTTTGCTAATTATCTCTGGGTGGATACTGGTTTTCGTTGGATACTGGATTCTTCATACCTATAAAGTCATATATGCTTGTATGATTTTTTAAGACAGTAAAGTGAAAATTGGTATTTAAGTTTTCAATAAATTAGATTTAAATACTTGCATTTTTTCTTTAAGTTATTTTATTAAGTAGTAATCATTTTTTTCAATTTATGTACTTAAAATTTTTTTAGTATTTTGTAAATGAAATTTTAGTGATGTTCTTCAAAAATACTCCCTTAATCTACTTGGAACTCTATGACTTTTCCAGGTAAATTTCCCAGTGCTTTTCACAGCAATCAAAATATAATGTGTAGCGTTACACTTGAATCATTTTGTATTTTAGTTGGTGATTGAGTTTATTCTGTGTATCCCATCAATAACTTGTCCTATGCCATTTCTAGCACAGGGAACCTGGCTCCATTCTGGCTTGTGCTTTCCTTTTAAAGTTATCAACTACTCATTTATTCTGAAAGTTGTTCCAGCAACTTTCCCATTCATCACTTTTCAGAAGCCACTAGGCCTTATTGTCATAATGCTCATCTCTAGATAATATATATTATATTATATTATATTATATATTATAGACATATTACATATATAGTGTGTATGTTTTCATGATTCTCATGGAATTAAAATATTTTCTTGGATTTTTAAAGTTTTTCAATTACAATTCTCTCTACCAGTATTTTCTCACTCAAACACTGATCCTACAATACAACTCTGTTGTGCAGGGGATTTTACATTGCTGGCCATGTGCAACAGATTTCTTTTTTTTTTTTCATTGCTCTCAACTTTGTATATCATCAATATCCATGTGGAAGACAATTTTAGCATACAAACATGTTCTTTTTTTTGACATTCACAGTGTAATGTCATGAAGCCACTCAAAATTGTTCTTTTAGCAACCTCTATTTTTCTAGTCTATCAAAAATGTTAGGACATTATACACACATTACTGAGGATACTTTTTAAAAACAGTTTCTTGTTAGGGACTCAAAATTCATTCACATTAAAATTTCTATGCATTAGATTGAGACAGTATTGTATAAGCTTTATGATACTGAATTAAACTGAATAAGATTTTCTTGTGTTAAATTCCTGATAATTTTCTATATTTTAAAATATAATTTTGGAACTATTTTTATCTCTATTACATCTTGTGATGTTATTTCTGCATTTCCCAAATTTCCCATTGGTACACCCAACAGTAAAAAAAAACAATGTATATGGAAATGTACCCATTTTTCTATTTTTAATGCTATATTTAAGTTTATTATAACCATCATAAAATCAATAACCTAATTTATGCCAATTCTAGCACAGGAAACTTCAGGATAATTTGGTTTTCTTTATCATTGTTTGACCATCAATTTTCTAATTTTATGGAACTTCTCCAAACAAATTTTAGTTCACAGTATCTGAGCACAATCTTGGGCCAAGCCCATCACTTGCATTAGCAGGGGATTATTTTAGACTTTATGGACTTTTATGGAACTTGATATTAAGTTTTATTTTAGAAATTTAGTTTAATTTTTTGTTTCATATTCGAATAAATAGAGCTCACTTTTTTCATTAACAATCTATTGTAGATAAAACCCAGCTCTATGAACTGGTGGCCATGATGATTTAAATTTTCATTGTGAGATCATCATCACCCCCAACATTCTATGGGTGTCCTGGAAACCTTCATGTACATAGTGTCTTTGAGCTATCCTAGTGAAGGTTGATCATTCTCTCTTCTCAAGGTAATACACAGATTTATATGTAAAAATAATATGTGTAAATATATATGTGCATTTCTGGATTTTTTATAGAACTCTGAGCAATCATTTATTAAATTTTGTTGATTATTCAAGTTTTCCACTGTGGTTCTAGATACTGTGCACATCCTGCCAATTATATGAGGAAGTGGCTGGGTCATGAAATGATTTTTGGCCCTAAAATTTTATATATATATTTTTTCTTTATTTAATTTTAGAAATTAGTAGACAAGGGGACAACAGAGGGACAGGGAGAGTGAGTTACAATCTGGTACTTCACTCCCCAATTCCATATTGATCAGGAACTGGATTATTAGGGAACTCTGAGCTATCATTCCTTGATGGTAAAAATGTATATAAATATATTAATAATTTATACATTAGTATATGTTTGTGCATATATAAATTTTGAAGGTATAGTTCTAGATACAAATATCTGCTTCATTAGTTATGCCTGATCTTTATTTCTATTCCTTAATTTTTTTCTTATTTTCTCTTTTTATGTAGAAGTAATGGACTTTTTTTTTTTGACAGGCAGAGTGGACAGTGAGAGAGAGAGACAGAGAGAAAGGTCTTCCTTTTTGCCTTTGGTTCACCCTCCAGTGGCCACCGTGGCCAGCACATTGCACTGATCCGAAGGCAGGAGCCAGGTGCTTCTCCTGGTCTCCCATGCGGGTGCAGGGCCCAAGCACTTGGGCCACCCTCCACTGCACTCCCGGGCCATAGCAGAGAGCTGGCCTGGAAGAGGGGCAACCGGGACAGAATCCAGCGCCCCGACTGGGACTAGAACCCGGTGTGCTGGCACCTCAAGGCGGAGGATTAGCCTATTGAGCCATGGCGCTGGCCTTAATGTAGAAGTAATGGACTATTTATCACAAAAATCACTTAGATGTGCTTGTCACATTATTTTTGTTATCAAGTAATTGAATTCCATACACAGTAATGAAAATATAATTTCTATTGTAACGAGTACACCTCATTTCAAATTTTGTTTTGGATTTCAGTTTATTCTTTTTTCTTTTTTCTTTGAAAGACAGAGTTACAGAGAAAGAGGGACAAAGATCAAGATCTTCCAACTGCTGGGTCACTACTCAAATGGCCACAATAGCTGGGGCTGGGGTAGGCCAAAGCCAGGAGCCCGGTGCATCTTCGGGGTCCCCCACATGGGTGGCAAGGGCACAACTACTTGGGACATATTTCAACTGCTTTCCCAGGCTATTAGTAGGGAGCTGGATTGGAACCAGAGCAGCTGGGCCATGACCCAGCACCCCGTATGGGATGCCGGGTGTCACAGGAGGCAGCTTAACCCACTATGACACAATGCCATCCCCTCTTTGGATTTATTCTTATCACCCCTGTATATGATCAGTAACTTAATGAAAGGCCATCTTATGACTAAAGCTATCAGTGTGTTGGCCTGACTTTTATGTTGGAAGGTCTTCAACATACTCAAAACTGTGATACTTTTGTTGGCCAGTTTTATGTATGCAGTTCCATCAAAAGCACTTTTGGACCATAATATAACTTTCCCTTCCCATATGATATAGTTTTAAGTTTTGTGGGATATGAATGTAAATAAACTTTTGATAAAGGATATTTTTAAATATCTTTAGAACTGAATAGCTTTCATATAAGGTTTTTCTGGGAAAGGGCTTGATATTTTCTTATCATTTTTGATCTTCTCTTTCACTTATCACATTTAATGCACATTGGTTCACACAATTTTCTGTATATCTTTGTCACGCTGTTGTTTTCCCTATATTACTGCTTACTGCTACTTATGGTAATCAGAATATGTTATATACTGACACATGCAGTTGTTTTAATTTTTTATTCTATATACACCTAAAATCATGTATACATTTATACATAATGATGTTGTAGTGCAAGCCAATCCTAGTACAAAGAACCATAGCCCATCATGGTTAACTTTTTCATTGTGGCTTCATCAATTTATGAAAATTAAGTTTTCAACTTTCCTTGATTTACTATTTTGACTTTAAAAGTTTTCTGATAGTAAATAATGTACTGGACTACTGTGCACCAAATTCCTTTAAGTCTGTTGATCATTGTATTATTTATACTCTTCCTTCTACTAATTATTAAAATTTATGTTCTAAAATTATTTTAGTTAATTATGACTTTTAATTCAACTGTGTGACCTATTTATGTTATCAGTCTCCTATTGGCCAGCGCCATGGCTCACTTGGCTAATCCTCCACCTGTGGCACCAGCACACCAGGTTCTAGTCCCAGTCAGGGTGCTGGATTCTGTCCCGGTTGCTCCTCTTCCAGGCCAGCTCTCTGCTGTGGCCCGGGAGTGCAGTGGAGGATCGCCCAGGTCCTTGGGCCCTGCACCCATGTGGGAGACCAGGAGGAAGCGCCTGGCTCCTGGCTTCAGATCGGCCCAGTGCACCGGCCGCAGCGCACTGGCCTTAGCGGCCATTTGGTGGGTGAACCAATGGAAAAGGAAGACCTTTATCTCTGTCTCTCTCTCTCACTAACTCTGCCTGTCAAAAAAATCTCCTATTATAAGTTAATCCTACTACTATTAAATTTAAGCCTTCTTGGGTGGCTTTTTTTGTGATATCAACTTAATGGAAACTATATAAAATCTCTTTGTAACTCTTTTATGCCCCTAAACTCTCAGAGCTATGTTTTTTTTCTAAGATTTATTTATTTATTTGAAAGGCAGAGTTTCAGAGAGGCAGAGGCAGAGAGAGAGAGAGAGAGTGAGAGAGAGAGAGAGGTCTTCCATTTGCTGGTTCACACCCCAGATGGCTGAAATATCCAGAGCTGCACATATCCGAAGCCAGGAGCCTGAGCTGTTTTCATGTCTCCCATGGGAGTTTAGGGCTGCAAGGACTTGGGCCATCTTCTGCTTTCCCAGGCCAGAGCAGAGAGATGGATAGGACGTGGAGCAGCTGGGATAGGATGGGACATGAACTGGTGCCCATATTGGATGCTGCCATAGGAGATGGCAGTTTTACCTGCTATGCTACATTGCCAGTCCCTCTCAGAGCTATCTTGACCCATTCAGTCATTCTCAATTCTCAGTTTTTATGCTATTTGAGCTTAACTGGAATTCTAGAGGACTATACAGTTCACTTTAATTTTGAATTTCCAGATTGTAACTATAGATACAAGTTTCTTTTTCTCAAGTTTTTTTTTTTGGTAATTACCAAGATCTTTGCTTTGATCTCATTATTTTTCATTTATTTTCCATTCTAATTGCAAGTTAACGTACTTTTTTCAAAAAATGTCCTTATATATGTTTATCATTTTATTATTTATTTTTGTCTTCTTAAAAATGATCTATTTATTCATTTATTTGAAAGTCAGAGTAGCACAGCATGTGCACATGTGAGAGAGAAAGAGAGAGAGAGAGAGAGAGAGAGAGAGAAAGAGAGAGAAATCTTCCATCAGCTGGCTTATTTCCCAAATGGCTGCAATGGCTAAGGCTGGGCCATACCGAAGCCAGGGATCAGGAGCTTCCTGGAGATCTCCCATGTGAGCAGCAGGGGCATGAACATTTATGCCACACTCCACTGTTGTCGCAGGCACATTAGCAGGCAGCTGGATTGGAAGAAGACTGGACGGGATTCTCCTCAGTGCCTGTATGGGATGCTAGTACTGAAGGTGGTGGTTTAGCTCACTACAGTACAATGGTGGTCCCTGTCCTTGTCATTTAATTATTGCTCCTTAAGGTAACAGTTCTACTCATAGTAATCACAATTTAATATATACCCTAGTATGATAAAAATGTAATCTTTACTTTATACTTGAATATATGAATATTGCCTGATTATGTCATCAAATAGTGTATACCAGTGTTAGCATTGTGACAGGTGGTCATGTTTGTTGGATTTTCATTATGCTGTCAATTCATGAAAGTTTTTTAAGAAAAGCAAGAAATTTTTATCTATGAAACTTATTGGATCATTTAGTGCTCTTACATGGATTTCTTTTATCTTTTTAGTATTGTTATGGGACTGTGTTTCCCCTTGATGTTGAAATTTTCAATAGTATATCTCTAAATGCTGGTGTTGTTCAACTAATATCATTTTTTTACAGCCAGCGTGGACAGTGAGAGAGAGAAGAAGACAGAGAGAAAGGTCTTCCTTTTCCATTGGTTCACCCCACAATGGCTGCTGCAGCCGGCACACTGCAGCTGGAGCAATGCTCTGATCCAAAGCCAGGAGCCAGGTGCTTCTCCTGGTCTCCCATGCGGGTGCAGGGCCCAAGGACTTGGGCCATTCTCCACTGCACTCCCTGGCCAAAGCAGAGAGCTGGACAGGAAGAGGACTGTGCCGGTGCCACAGGCGGAGGATTAGCCTATTGAGCTGTGGGGCTGGCCACATAATTTCATCATTACATTTATGTCCTTTTTTCTTTTCACTTTGAATTCAATGCTGTTACCTATATATAATTTTAGTTTCTTATAGTATCTTGGTTCTAGCATCATGAGTATGTATATTTTGATTTTTGTTTCATTATAAGTTTAGCAGCACAAGCTGTCTTGGAATCTTTCCTGTAAACAATATCTGGACAGTCTAATAGTAATATATTTTTTCAAGCTATTGAATCATACACTTTCTGCAAACTGGAATTTTTAGGGCACTCCAAATTTATCACTAGTTTTGAAATTTTCCATTGTTTCATTCTAAGTGAAAGAGATCTTCCATGAACATTCTTCTCTTCTTTTTTTACCAGGCAGAGTTAGACAGTGAGACACACACACACACACACACATACACAAACACACACACACACACACACACACACACACACACAGAGAGAGAGAGAGAGAGAGAGTTACAGACTGTGAGAAAGAGAGACAGAAAGTCTTCCTTCCATTGGTTCACCACCTAAATGGCTGCTACAGCTGGCACACTGCACCGATCCAAAGCCAGGAGCCAGGTGCTTCCTCCTGATCTCCCATGCGGGTGCAGGGCCCAAGCACTTGGGCCAACCTCCACTGCCTTCCCAGGCCACAGCAGAGAGCTGGACTGGAAGAGGATCAACCAGGACAGAATCCGGTGCCCCAGCTAGGACTAGAACCTGGATTGCCGGCACCACAGGCAGAGGATTAGCCTAGTGAGGTGCGGTGCCGGGCATTCTTATTCATTTTTAACTTTTATTTAATAAATATAAATTTCCAAAGTACAACTTTTGGATTATAGCGGCTCCCCCCACATAACCTCCCTCTCACCTGCAACCATCCCATCTCCCACTCCCTCTCCCATCCCATTCACATCAAGATTCATTTCCAATTACCTTTATATACAGAAGATCAATTTAGTATATACTAAGCAACGATTTCAAAAGTTTGCACCCACAATGACAAAGTATAAAGTACTGTTTGAGTACTAGTTATGCCACTAATTCTCATAGTACCACACATTAAGGAGAGGGATCCTACATGGGGAGTAAGTGCACAGTGACTCCTGTTGTTGATTTAACAGTTGACACTTTTATTTTTGGTGTCAGTAATCACCCAAGGCTCTTGCAATGAGTTGGCAGGGGTATGGAAGCCTCTTGAATTCACCAACTCCAATCTTAATTAGACAAGGCCATAGTCAAAGTGGAAGTTCTATCCTCCCTTCAGAAAAAAGATACCTCCTTCTTTGATGGCCCATTCTTTCTGCTGGGATCTCACTCGAAGAGATATTTCACTTTAGGTCACTTTTTTACTTTTTGCCAGAGTGTCTTGGCTTTCCATGCCTGAAATACTCTCATGGGCTTTTTAGCCAGATCCAAATGCTGATTCTGAGGCCAGAGTGCTGTTTAAGACATCCACCATTCTATGAGTCTGCTGTGTATCCCGCTTCCCATGTTGGATTGTTCTCTCATTTTTAATTCTATCAGTTAGTATTAACAGACACCAGTCTTGTCTATGTGATCCCTTTGGATCTTAATCCTATCATTATGATCAATAATAACTGAAAGGGATCACTTTGACTAGTGAGATGGCATTGGTACATGCCACCTTGATGGGATTGTATTGGAATTCCCTGGCACATTTCTTTTTTTTTGTTTGTTTTGACAGGCAGAGTGGACAGTGAGAGAGAGAGACAGAGAGAAAGGTCTTCCTTTTGCCGTTGGTTCACCCTCCAATGGCCGCCGCGGCCGGTGCGCTGCGGCCGGCACACCGCGCTGATCCGATGGCAGGAGCCAGGAGCCAGGTGCTTTTCCTGGTCTCCCATGGGGTGCAGGGCCCAAGCACCTGGGCCATCCTCCACTGCACTCCCTGGCCACAGCAGAGAGCTGGCCTGGAAGAGGGGCAACCGGGACAGAATCCGGCGCCCCAACCGGGACTAGAACCCGCTGTGCCGGCACCGCAAGGCGGAGGATTAGCCTAGTGAGCCACAGCGCCGGCCCCCTAGCACATTTCTAACTCTACCATTAGGGGTAAGTCTGATTGAGCATGCCCCAAACTGTACATCTCCTCCCTCTCTTATTCCCAATCTTACATTTAACAGGGATCACTTTTCAGTTACATTTAAACACCTAAGAATAATTGTGTTAATTAAAGAGTTCAACCAATGGTATTAAGTAGAACAAAAAAATACTGAAAGAAATAAAGTAATAATTTGTTCTTCGAAAGTCAGGACCAGGGCTGACCAAGTCATTGTTTCTCATGGTGCCCATTTCACCTCTACAGGTTTCCTTTTAGGTGCTCAATTAGTTGTCATCAATCAGGGAGAACATATGATATTTGTCCCTTTGCGACAGGCTTAATTCACTCTGCATGATGTTTTCCATATTCCTCCATTTTGTTGCAAATGACCGGATTTCATGTTTTTACTGCTGTATAATATTTAATAGAGTACGATCCCATAATTTCTTTCTCCAGGATTCTGTTGATGGGCATTTAGGTTGATTCCATGTCTTAGCTATTGTGAATTGAGCTACAATAACCATTGAGGTGCAAATAGCTCTTTTATTTGCCAATTTAATTTCCTTTGCGTAAATTCCAAGGAGTGGGATGGCTGGGTTGTATGGTAGGGTTATATTCAGCTTTCTGAGGAATCTCCAAACTGACTTCCATGGTGGATTTACCAGTTTGTGTTCCCACCAACAGTGGGTTAGTGTCCCTTTTTCCCCACATCCTCATCAGCATCTGTTGTTGGTAGATTTCTCTATGTGAGCCATTCTCACTGGGGTGAGATGAAACTGCATTGTGGTTTTGATTTGCATTTTTCTGATTGCTAGTGATCCTGAACATTTTTTCATGTGTCTGTTGGCCATTTGGATTTCCTCTTTTGAAAAATGTCTATTGAAGTCCTTGGCCCATCTCTTAAGTGGGTTGTTTGTTTTGTTTTTGTGGAGTTTCTTGATCTCTTTGTAGATTCTGGTGATTAACCATTTATCTGTTGCATAGTTTGCAAATATTTTTCCCATTCTGTTGGTTGCCTCTTGACTTTCCTGACTGATTCTTTTGCAGTACAGAAACTTCTCAGTTTGATGTAATCCCAATTGTTAATTTTGGCTTTGACTGCCTGTTCCTCTGGGGTCTGTTTTGAGATGTCTTTGCCTGTGCCTATATCTTGTAGGGTTTCTCTGATGTTCTCTAATGATTTTATGGTGTCGGTTTTTAGATTTAGATCTTTAATCCACGTTGAATGGATTTTTGTCTAAGGTATTAGGTAGGGGTGTTGCTTCATGCTTCTGCATGTGGAGATCCAGTTTTCCCAGCACCATTTGTTGAATAGATTGTCCTTGCTCCAGGAATTGGTTTTACATCTTTGATCAAATATAAATTGGCTGTAGATGTTTGGATTGATTTCTGGTGTTTCTATTCTGCTCCATTGGTCTATCCATCTATTTCTGTACCAGTACCATGCTGTTTTGATTATACCTGCCCTGAAGTATGTCCTAAAATCTGGTATTGTGATGCCTCCGGCTAAATCACTAAATCTTGTTTTACAAGATTGCTTTAGCTATTGGAGGTCTCCTATGCCTCCACTGAAATTCAGCATCATTTTTTCAAGATCTGAGAAGAACGTCTTTGGTCTTTTGATTGGTATCACATTGAATCTATAGATTGCTTTTGGGAGAATGGACATTTTGATGATATAGATTCTTCAAATCCATGGGCCTGGAAGATTTTTTCCATTTTTTGATATCTTCTTCTATTTCTTCCTTTTTTTAAGATTTTGTAATTCTCATCATAGAGATCTTTGACGTCCTTGGTTAAGTTTTTTCCAAAGTATTTGATTGTTTTGTAGCTATTGTGAATGAGATTGATCTTAGCAGTCCTTTTTCAGCCGTGGCATTGCCTGTGTATACAAAGGCTTTTGATTTTTGTGCATTGATTTTATATCCCGCTACTTTGCCAAACTCTTCTATGAGTTCCAGTAGTCTCTTAGTAGAGATCTTTGGATCCCCTAAAAAAAGAATCATATCATCTGCAAAGAGGGATTGTTTGACTTCTTCCTTCTGAATTTGTATCCCTTTAATTTCTTTTTCTTGCCCGATGGCTCTGGCAAAAACTTCCAGTACTATATTGAATAGCAATTGTGAGAGTGGGCATCCCTTTCTGCTACCAGATCTCAGTGGAAATGCTTTCAACTTTTCCTCATTCAATAGGATGCTGGTGATGGGTTTTTCATGAATTCATTAGCATTCTTCTATAAAGTGCCGTTTTCTTTTCTTGATTTAAGTTCCTATAATATATACTGGTTCTTTTTTGGCTTTTAGAAATAATTTCAAGCCTTTTTTCTCTGAATTCCTTTACATTTGCTTGGTAATTTGTAATTATTCCTACCAAACTACTCAGCTCCACAAAAAGTAATATGAACATCACTTATTAATTTTTCTTTGATTTTATTATTATATTAGTATATGTCATCAGTATCCTATTGTAAACAAATAGATGCATTGTTGGTTACCATTTGTATTAAGAGTTTATCAACTCAATGAAAGCATGTAGATTTTTGGGGCCATTTCAAGGGCACAGTCTTTCAGCACTATTGATGTACAGCATATTCTTTCATCAACTGAAGTTGAATTTCTTTTACTGCATTGTGATAAGACTCAATTTAATGATGCTTTTGCAATATTCCACAGTGTCATTATAAACAATGTCATCTTTGCATTATTATTTTCTATTAACTTAAGGAATGATATTTGCTTGATTTCTAATTCCAGAGTGTAATTTTAAAATATATATACAGGTAACAAATTTATTTAATTCACAGTTTTAAGAACATAATGATACTTGCCACCCTACCTTCACTCACTCACCCTCACCTTCCCTACTCTTCCTTTATTATATTCTGTTTAATTTTTCTAATGACATATTTTCAATTGACTTTATCAACTTTTTCAATTGATAAGCTTAACCCACCACTAAATGAAGAATACAAAAGTAGTAAGTAGAAAAGCCACTTTTTTCAGGTGTATAGACAAAATCTATAAACAATAATCAAATCTCAAAATGTCAGTTTCACACATATACATCATATGTTTTGCATTCTGTGTATTAGTCACAAAAATCAGGGAAAATATATTTGTCTTTTGGGGACTGGCTTATTTCGTTAAGCATAATGGTCTCTGGTTGCATCCATTTTGTGGCAAAAGATAGGATTTTTAAATTCTGTTTATAGCCAAGTAATATTCTATCATGTATATATGTCACAATTTCTTTATCCAGTCATTAGTTTATGGATGTCTGGGTGATTCCATATATCAGTTATTGTGAGTTGACCTGCTGTAAACATGAGGATACAGGTAACTATTTCATATGCTTATTTAATTTCTTTTCCCAAGAATGGAATGGATGAGTCATATGATAGAACTATTTTCAAATTTCTGAAGAATCTCAATATTGTCTTCCATAATGCTTGTTTGAGTTTATAAACCCACCAATAGTGTATCTGGGTAGCTTTTCCCTCATATCCTCAATATAATTTATTTATTGTTTTTTATTTTTGGATGATAACCATCCTAACTGTGATGACATGAAACCAGCTCATTTTGGCTTTGTTTTTTGACAGGCAGAGTTAGACAGTGAGAGAGAGAGACAGAGAAAAAGCCCCCCCCCCCAAAATGGTCACTGCAGTCGGCGTGCAGCGCCAACCCCAAGCCAGGAGCCAGGGGCTTCCTCCAGGTCTCCCATGTGGGTTCAGGGCCCAAGCACTTGGGCCATCCTCCACTGCCTTCCCGGGCTACAGCGGAGAGCTAGACTGGAAGAGGAGCAACTGGGACAGAATCTGGTGCCCCAACCAGGACTAGAACCTGGGGTGCCAGTGCCACAGGTGGAGGATTAGCCTAGTGAGCCACGGCGCTGGCTCATTTTGGCATTTATTTGCATTTCCCTGCCTAGTGATCTTGAGAAACTTTTCATATAAATGTTGGCCATTTGTATTTTACCCTTTGAAAAATGTCTGTTCATATCCTTATCCCATTTCTTAAATGAATTTTCTTGTTATTGAGTTTATTGTGTATTACATTATTGCATATTAATATTTTGCAAATATTTTCTCCCATTGTGTTGGTTGGTTCTTCACTTTTGATATTTCCTTTGCTGTGGAGATGCCTCTTAACTTGATGTGTTCCCTTGTGTCTGTTCATTTTTTTTGAATTTATTTATTTGCAAGTCAGAGTTACCAGAGAGAGGAGAGACAAAGAGAGAGAGAGAGAGAGAGGTCTTCCATGTGATGGTTCACTCCCCCAATTGGCCACAATGGCCAGAGCTGTGCTGATCCAAAGCAAGGAGACAGGAGCTTCTTCCAGGTCTCCCACATGGGTGCAGAGGCCCAAGGATTTGGGAAAATTTCTACTGCTTTCCCAGGCCTACACAGAGAGCTGGATTGGAAAAAGAGTAGCCAGGATTGGAACCAGCATGCATATGGGATACTGGCACTTCAGTCCAGGGTGTTAACCTACGGTGTCACAGCGCCAGCCCCCCATGTGTCCATTCTTACCTGTATTACCTATACTTCAATGTCTTTCAATGTTTCCCTCTAATAATGCGATGATTTCATGTCTTAGATTTAGATCCCTGATCCACTCTGATTTAACTTTTGTGTAGAGTGTAAGTAGGGATATTGTTCCTACTTTTTCAATTAAAGATTTAATTTCCCCAACACCAGTTGCTGAAGAGACTTTCCTTTCTCCAGGGAGCAATTTTAGCTTATTTGTCAAAAATTAGTTGGTTGTAGATATGTGGATTATTTCTGGGGTCTATACCTGGTCCATTGGCCCACATGTCTATTTTTGTGCCAACACCAGGCTGCTCTGTAATATGTCTTTAATTCTGGTAATGTGATGACTCCAGCTTTATTTTTATTCTTTAGGATTATTTTAGTTATTCAGGATTTATTATGATTTTATATGTATTTTATGGTCTTTTTTTCCAAGATCAGAGATGAATGTATTTGATATTTTGATTGGGATCACATTGAATCTCTAAATTGCTTTTGGTAGGTTGGGAATTTTTATAATATTAATTACTCCAACCAATACACATGGGAATTTTTTCCTTTTTTGTGTCTCCTTCTATTTTCTTAATAATGTTCTGTAATTTTCATTGTAAAGATTTTTCACATCCTTTAAATTTATCTCAAGTTATTTACATTTGATAGTTATTGTGAATGAGACTGATCTTACAAGTCCTGTCTCAGCCTGGCATTGATTGTGTATGCAAATGCAATTTGTGTTGATTTTATATCCTTCAAGTTTGCCAAACTTTTTTATGACTTCCACCAATCTCTAAGTGGAGTCTTATTGTTCCCTAATGGATAGGATCATATGATCTTCAAATAGGGATAATTTGACTTCCTTTTCCCCCATTTGCATCCCTTTGATTCCTTTTTCTTATTTAATGTCTCTGGCTAAAACGTCCAGGACTATATTGAATAGTAAGGGTGATATTAAGCATCCTTGTCTGGTTTCAGAAATGCTTCCAATTGGAAGTAGAAATGATTCCAATTGGAAGTAGTTCTTAAAGAGTTTGATAGAATTCATCAGTGAAGCTATCTGGTCCTGGTTTTCTTTCTTGAGAAAAGAAAGCTTCATGAAGCTTCATGACAGTTTCAGTCTCCATGTTGGTCATTGGTCTGTTCGGTTTTCTGTATTTTTTATGCTTCAATTTTATATGTTTTTTGTGTGTTTTGTGCTTCAATTTTGTATTTTTCAAGAAATCTATCCCTTCTAGATTTTCCACTTTGTTGGCATACAGCTGTTTGAAGTAATTCCTGGTTTTTCTTACTCTTTCCATTGTATACCTCATAACATCATTTTCTTCCTCTCAGATTTAATTTAGATATTCTCCCTTTTTTAGTGAATTGGTCAAATGAATTACAATTTTATTTTCTCCAAAAAAAAACCAGCTCTTCAGTTCACTGATATTTTGTTAAATTTTTTTTTAATTTCAATTTTGTTTATTCTCATTTACTTTCTTTCCTCCTAGTATTTTTATCATTGGTTTCTGCTTTTCTGAGATGGAAATGCATTGTTAGAGCATTTATTTGATACCTACACTCAATTAAATGTGATTTTTTGACAGGCAGAGTGGACAGTGAGAGAGAGAGAGAGACAGAGAAAAAGGTCTTCCTTTGTCATTGGTTCACCCTCCAATGGCCGCCGCAGCCAGTGCACTGCAGCCGGTGCACTGCGCTGATCTGATGGCAGGAGCCAGGTACTTCTCCTGGTCTCCCCTGGGGTGCAGGGCCCAAGCACTTGGGCCATCCTCCACTACACTCCTGGGGCACAGCAGAGAGCTGGCCTGGAAGAGGGTCCACTGGGACAGACTCCAGCACCCCGACCGGGACTAGAACCCAGTGTGCTGGTGCCACAAGGAGGAGGATTAGCCTAGTGAGCCACGGCACTGCCCTTAAATGTGATTTTACATAGACATTCTTATTAAGAGACTCAGGCAAATATAATCAGTCATCTCTACTGACAATATACATGACAACAATAATAGTAATGACAAAGTGGAAATAAAATTTCTTAAAAGAAATATTTCTGGATATCTGTAGGAAAGAGTAAAAAATGGTATATTGTTGACCAAAGACTTACGAAAATTGTACAAAGAGCATAAGGAAAAGAGTACATATGAAAAGGCCATGTTGGAGCTGATGGCTCCCACCATTCTGCTGGCCTATATTCAAGCTTGGGACATGTTAAAGGAACTAGGATAATGCCTAAACCCTGGTGCCAGTACAAATCAAATCACTAAAAAGTCTATCGACCACAGATTAATTTGAGTGCATACTGGAAAAATGGGTCAACCACAATAGCTAGAGCCTTAGTTGATACTGGGGGTGGGGGACTTCTTAATTTATGGAAAAACTAATAGCTTTAAAAAAAGGGGTGCTAATTATTATTACTGGGATTGGAGGAAATGAGATAACAGCTTAAAAAGTAAAATTAATGATGAAAGCAGGAAAATTACCTTGGTATTTTGTAGTATTTGTACCTATTGCAGAATGCATAATGGAATATATATACTTCAAGGTATGACCTAAATTCACTTGAAGAAAAGCATCAATTTGTTGTAACAAACAGATATTAAAACAGTTTTAGGGGCCAGTATTGTGATGCAGTAGGTTAGTCCTCCACCAGCAGTTCTGGCATCCCATATGGGTCCCCGTTATAGTCCTGGCTGTTCCTCCTCCAATCAAGCTCTCCGTTATGGCTTGGAAAAGCAGTAGAAGATGGCCCAGGAACTTGGGCCCCTGCACCCACATGGGAGACCTGGCAGAATCTCTTGGCTCTTGGCTTTGGATCACTGCAGCTCTGGCTGTTGTGGCCATTAGGGGAGTATACCAGAAGATGGAAGAACTTTCTCTTTCTCTCCCTCTCACTGTCTGTAACTCTACCTCTCAAATAAATAAATAAAATCTTTAAAAGACAGTTTTAGTAGGTATAGCCACTATACCACTGAAGATATTACCACAACCAAGATGGTTTCTTTAAAAACAATATTGCATTCCTGGAGGAAATAGCTGATATTATTAATAAATACATACAGTCAGGAACATTGACCCGTACTATCTATATACTGCTACTAGATATCTACTGTGCTATTTACATAGTTCCACTATATGCCATAGAACAATGGGAGAACATTTAGATGAAAGTAGCATAACTGGAATGTGAATAACCCATTTTATCTAAGGCATTATTCAGGGAATGACTTTAGAAAAAGTATAAGAAACATTACATGACTTATTACACACATGAAAAGCAAAAAGGTGGGAAATTAATCCAGATAAAATTCCAAATCCTCTCAAAATGTTAAACTTTTAGAAAAACATTGGAATTCGCTGGCGCCGTGGTTCACTGGCTAATCCTCCACTTGTGGTGCTGGCACCCTGGGTTCTAGTCCTGGTTGGGGCACCAGATTCTGTCCCAGTTGCTCCTCTTCCAGTCCAGCTCTCTGCTGTGGCCCAGGAAGGCAGTGGAGGATGGCCCAAGTGCTTGGGCCCTGCACCCGCATGGGAGACCAGGAGGAAGCACCTGGCCCTTGGCTTCAGATCTGTGCAGCATGCCGGCCATAGCGGCCATTTGGGGAGTGAAACAATGGAAGGAAGACCTTTCTCTCTGTCTCTCTCTCTCACTGTCTAACTCTGCCTGTCAAAAAAAGTAATAAATACATTGGAATCAATGACATCAGAAAGATTCTCCATAAAGTCCATCAAAAAGTTAATCTTATAGACCCTATCAATGAAAAGGAAACCCAAAGATTTATAGGAAACCTCACTTATTGGAGGACTCCCATTCTTCATTTGAGACAATTTTTATAACCCCTGTATAAATTTACAAAGAAAAAAGTAATTGGGGACAGAAAAAAAGACTAAGGCATTTGAAAAGGTCAAAGCTGGTATAAAAACTGTCTGGTCTTTGAAAGAGAGACCAATGTAAATTCAGGTTTCTGTGTAACATGGTTATGCTGATTGGAGTTTATGGCAAAAGCAAGGGAGAATTTTTTCTTTGGTATTTGTGTCTCTATATGAAATGGAGCTAAACTAGATAAACATGGAGTTGCACAATTATATGAAAAAATAGGTAATGAAAGATCCTCTCTAAAAAGTAAATCAATTGCTGCCTTGCAAAAAACATCTCTCCTGTTGAAATGCAAGATACAGTAAGTTAACTGAGGAGCAGAAACAACATGCTTGGTTCACTAATGAGATGGTAAAATGCATAGGACAAATGTGTTGCTGGATGGTGATTGTATGTAACCTTTGCACAAAAGTGATTTTAGAAACCACTGGTAAACAGTGAAGCAGTCAATTACCTGAACTAACATTAGGCCCTTGTTAATGAAAGGAGAGGAGAATGTCACATTTTCAATGACTCATGGGCAGTTGCAGATATAATAGCTACATAGATGCCAATTTGGAAGGGTAAAAATGGAAATTCATGAATGGGACTTATGGAGTAAGCAATTGTGGTAAGACATCTTGAACATTTCACAAAATACTGACAACTCAGTTTTCTGTATAGATGCCTTTGCCACTTTGAATTCATCTGAACATGAGTATAATGATCAAGGGGAACAACTAGCTGAAATTGCATCTAATAGAAAATCAAAAGAAATGGATTATTCCCTGGCAAAATGTGTACACCATCATTCAGGATACCTGGAAGCACAAGCTATGCACAGGTGGGCATTGGCCAAGGGAATATCATTTATCCATTTTAAGCAAATAATAAGAAATTTTTAAAAATAAAACACCAAGAATGGGGAGTACTACTAACAATTACAGGATGATTGGCTTAAAGAACTTCACCAGCTCAAATCTGGCAAACAGTTTATATAAGGCCTTTACTTACTAATAGAGGGTGTCAATATATTTGTACTTGTGTTGATATGTATTCTGTAGTATTAGGAACTTGTCCTTATCAATGAGTTACTCTGAAGAATACTTGCTGTACATTGGATATACTCACTCCATATTTTGGGCCCCTTTACATTGTCAGAGTGACAATGGCTCCCATTTTAAAGGAAATTCAGTAATATTGCAGGGAACACAATTTAGAACAGATATATATTCTTTACCATCCTTAAGCAGCACACCTTACTGAGAGAACTGATGGTCTTGTTAAAGTAAAGTTTAAGAAAACAGATTATTCTGTACAAATTGACAAGATAATTTATTTTTAGGATTAAAACCAATAAAATGGACCCACAAGGAGAGACTACTCCTATAGTCTTAATGATGGCTTCAAATTTACAAATTCAAGTTCAATTCAAAGCCAGTCACCATTAAGTGATGTATTCAGGATTTTTGAACTCAAGCTCCATACCAGGGGACTTTGCGGTCATCAGGTAGTGATGTAAGTGCTGTATTAGAAGACTGGGATATAGAATTAATTAAAGGAATACCAACTGGATCAGGCATTCAAATTCAAGGGTATTTTGGACATTTACTACCTCAATCTACCTTGGCAAAACAAACAAAATCACAAATTGCAGAAGGCATAATAGTCTCCATGTAGGAAAAGTTCAAGTTTGGATTCACAACACTGGGAAGGAGCCTTTGCATATCCTTCCCAAGGATTATACTGTCTAGTTAATCATAATTCCTTATAAAATGGGTGCTTTGGGAAGATTGTCACAGGCCCCAGATGTCACCACACATGAGGGAGGATTTCACTCCACAAATATTAAAATTGGATCTAAGTTTTGAGTAAAGAGACATGATAAAGATAAACCTAAGGTAATTGAGGTAATTCCTGAAGGAAAATATACTATAGTAGTGACTTATTCAAGACAAGATGAATTAAAAATAATGCCTACTAAGCAATCATTCTTGTATGAATAGAAGTTTTTTACAGGACTGCTGATCTTAAGTTGAGTCTTAATTTATGGGCACAGACACTGAGATCCCTCCTCAGGTTGAAATTTCAGTTAGGTTAGATTTAAGCACTGCTATATTTGCTTGATCATAGTTTTACTAAATAGCATGACATGATTTTATTTCATATTCCTGCACATTTTCTGTCTTAAAAATTTTATGAACTTTTCCCAAACATATCTCCTTTATCCCCTAGAATTTCAGGACTTATGCAAGAAAAGTTTTCTTTGCTACTCAGAGCAATCAAAATAGAATGGCGATTGCCACAGCGGCTTTATTTTACATGTTTAGGTTGTCTTTTAATTGATTGTTTTCATGTCTGTACGTCATCAATACTGAGATTTATGTCAATTGTAGCATAGTGAAACGATCCTCCTTTTTCTTTTAATGTGATGTTGCCAGGTTCTTGCTCATTCCAGAGATTGTTCTAGCAACTTTCATTTTCATATTTTTTTTCAGAATCAACCAGGCCACAGTTCCCTCATGCTCACTTACAGGGAACATAGTTTTGTACTTTTTTGTCATTCTCTTGGTGTATGGATTTTTTCCTGTTTTTGAATTTCCCCAGTATGTGAATCTATAAACAGGTACACTCTGTTTAAGTCTAATCTATGATTCTTGGTGTTTTCTTGATGAAAATTACTGCAATTTCACCTCCTGCCTCTTTCTTATGTTTAAAGAATAGATACTGTCCTAGCTTTCCCTGTATTTGTGTTTGTGACTTCAGTATAGCTCCTTCCAAATCACTGAGTTCCAACCACAGGAACATGTGCGTAAATGTCTTCTTACACTATGCATCATTTTCTCATTTTTCTCTTCCATTGTATTGTGTTCATGTGTGCTCTTCATGTACTTCTTGTGGGGAGCAACTCGGACTAGACTAAGTTACTGGAATTAAGACTTATTCTATGCATCTGCTCTCCCACAATATGGCGCTGGGAGAGGAGTAAACAACTTCTACGCAGCTGCCTCTCGCCAGCTTGACTGATGAGCTGCAGGAGCTGATCCTGCTCCTGATTGGAGGAGAGCAGCGTGCTCGGCGTGTGGGTAGCAGAGTTGGGATTGGTGGAAGAGGACTATAAAGGAGGAGAGAGACTACATGCACCAGGAACATCCGGATAACATCTGAGCAGCCCCCGAGAGAGCCGGCCGGTGGTGTGCCGCTCCCCCGCGGAAGTGGGGAAAGTGGCAGGGGGAGCCACCCCTCCATGGAGGTGGAGGGATCGGCAGCCAACCCGGGAAGGACCAGCAGCAAACCCGGGAAGGGCCGAGCAGACAAAAGAAGAGATCAGGGTCCTGTGTCGTTCCTCCGCGAATTGGGGAGTGACACTTCTCTGCCAAAGCCACACTTAGTGTTTCCTCAATGTGGTCTTGCTGAAATGCAATGAAATGGCCATTCACTTGTGTGGTCAGCACTTGCAGGGAAAGTCTCTAAATCATCTCACAATATGGATGTATCATTTCCTCCTAGCCATCTTGTGAGAAAGCATCCTTTCCCATTACAAGATTTACATATGCATAAGAAAATTACATGCTCTCAATTAAATTTGCACACCTGTGGAACTGTGGACCTTCTACTTTTTACTTGTTGAATAAGAAAAAAAAAAAGAATGCTATACTTGGGCAGGTGCTGTGGCATAGCTGGTAAAGCCACCGCCTTCAGTGCCGGCATCTCATACAGACATTGGTTCAAGGCCTGGCTGTGTCACTTTAAATCCAGCTTTCTGCTGGCCTAAGAAATCCTTGGGCCACTTTACCTATGTGGGAGACCTGGAAGAAGTTCCTGGCTCTTGGCTTCAGATCCACTCTGCTCCGCCCATCTGGCCATTGCAGGTATTTGGGAAGTGAACCAGCAGATGGAAGATCGATCTCTCTCTCTCTCTCTCTCTCTCTCTCTGCCCTTTTGTGTCTCTACCTTTCAAATAAATTTCTTAAAAAGAATTCTATATTACTATAGTTTTCATAATAACATTATTTAAAAATGTATTGATTGAAATGACTACCATTCCATTTGATATTTGTTTATAGCCCTTGCCTATATTCTCTTTTATTTTGTATTTGTTGATCTCTTTATTTAGTGGACCATTAAGTCCTTGACTACAAAGTTAATTAAAATATATTATCTTTAAAAACAAAAATTAATTCCTTTGACCAATTTATTTTTTAAAGATTTATTTATTTATTTGTAAGTCAGAGTTACACAGAGAGAGGAGAGGCAGAGAGAGAGAGAGAGAGAGAGAGAGAGGTCTTCTATCCAATGATTCACTCCCCATTTGGCCACACAATGGCCGGAGCTGTGCCAAATCAAAGCCAGGAGCCAGGAGCTTCTTCTGGGTCTCCCATGCAGGTGCAGGGGCTCAAGGACTTGGGCCATCTTCCACTGCTTTCCCAGGCCATAGCAGAGATCTGGATTGGAAATGGAGCAGCTGGGTCTTGAACCGGCACCCACATGGGATGCCAGCACTTCAGGCCAGGGTGTTAAACCACTGTGCCACAGCACCGGACCAACCAATTTATTTTTGATGACCCCAGTTACCCACTCTGGTCTTGCTCCTAGCAAACTATGGAGTTACAGTATTGCTGTGGTAATTTGATCTCCCTGTCAAATTTCAATTGTATTTCTTTAGGTTTCCATATGATTTAATACATATACATCTAAAATAAATGTCTCAAAAAGCCCAAACATTGACTTTCCTAAAGGCTGTCATCTTGGATGCCAGTTTCATTATTATCATGTCCATAAAAGTTATTACATCAACTGTGTGACTTTCATGTACACACTTTCTAAGGACCACATTGGAATAGGGAAACTTATACATTGTGAGATCCATCTATTCTTTGACCATGTATTGGTCCTTTGGAACACCACACTGAAAAAAGCTTTAGAAATTTCCATTGGGGCCGGCCCATGGCTCACTTGGTTAATCCTCTGCCTGTGGTACCAGCATCCCATATGGGTGCTGGGTTCTAGTCCCGGTTGCTCCTCTTCCAGTCCAGCTCTCTGCTGTGGCCCAGGAAGGCAGTGGAGGATGGCCCAAGTGCTTGGGCCCTGCACCCGCATGGGAGACTGGGAGGAAGTACCCGGCTCCAGGTTTCGGATTGGCATAGCTCTGGCCTTAGCAGCCATTTGGGGGATGAACCCGCGGAAGGAAGACCTTTCTCTCTGTCTCTTTCTCTCACTGTCTAACTCTATCTGTCAAATTTAAAAAAAAAAAGAAAGAAATTTGCATTATGTTAGAGTGAGCCACTGCTAATATTTTCTTAACCATGGTTTAGCTAAATAGCAAGAATTGACATGGATTTATATTCCTGCATATTTTTATAAACTTTAGGGCCTTTTACCAAAAATAACATTTTTATCCCCTAGAATTTCAGGATTTCTGCAAGTAAATTTCTTGTTGCTACTCATGGCAATCAAAATGTAATGAGGGCCAGTGCTGCGGCTCACTAGGCTAATCCTCCGCCTTGCGACGCCAGCACACTGGGTTCTAGTCCCTGTTGGGGTGCCGGATTCTGTCCCAGTTGCCCCTCTTCCAGGCCAGCTCTCTGCTGTGGCCAGGGAGTGCAGTGGAGGATGGCCCAAGTCCTTGGGCCCTGCACCCCATGGGAGACCAGGATAAGTACCTGGCTCCCGCCATCAGATCAGTGCGGTGCGCTGGCCGCAGCATGCTGGCCTCGGCGGCCATTGGAGGGTGAACCAACGGCAAAGGAAGACCTTTCTCTCTGTCTCTCTCTCTCACTGTCCACTCTGCCTGTCAAAAAATAAAAAAATAAAATAAAAAAATCTCATTTAAAAAAATGTAATGAGGAATATAATAGCTGGTTTATTTTAAATACTTGACTTGTCTTTCATTAGATTATTGTCACATGTGTATGTCACCAGTAACCATTTTTCTGGCAATTCTCACGTTTTCACTTTGATTGTGATGCCTCCAGGTCTTTGTCCATTCTGGAAATTATTCTATCATCTTTTATTTTTCAAAAGCAACGAGGTTCCAGTTCGATCGTAGTCACTTGCTGGGAATATAGGTTTCTACTCTTTGATGATTCTTTCTGTATTATGGGTTTTTCCTAGTTTTGAATTTCCACAACATGCAATTCTGTATCTGGTATGCCCTGTAAGTCTAATCTCCTATGAGGCATGATATTTCTTGATGAAAATTTAATTATACTAAATATTTCACTACTGTAATACAGACAGATACGTGAGACTGGGAGGAAGACTGAGTCACTCTCAGATACCCTCAGTTCTGGTGGGCTGGTAACAAGTTAGCCTGGTTCTAGGGGCAAGAGAACTCATGCCAACACCTCACAAGTTTTAAATTTGAAGGAAGTTGGCACAGAAAGAAAAAGCAACTCATCTGTATGTTCAACATTTCCATGTAAAGACTACATCATCTCAGAATTCTGATGCACGTATGTTGGGGAGGGGGCTTTAAATAACATCCTCAGTGCAGACACTTGTACCTAAATATATTATCAAAATCAGAAGTTTTATGTTCTTTTTAATATATTTATTACCTTTTCTCCAATCATGTTGATCATTAATTTGTTTAAAATATATATTAACTTCCATTTTATATCCATGAAACTCTTTACAAATTATAGTATTTTCACTTACCATAGATTTCAGCAGATCCACAATTGGGAGGGGACATTTCACAGAGTCAGCATGTCCATAATAAAAAGTGACAAGGCTGTAAAGGCAATGACGGTGCTTTATTTGCATTATTCTCTCTAACACTCCCTATCTCTATCTCTATCTACCTCTATATCTCTTTCTATCTCTATTTCTCTATCTCTATCATCTCTGTCTCTATTTCTATTTTTATCACATTGAAATCCTCCCAGGCTTAGGAAGAAATGTGTTTTTTTAACTTTTAAAAAGATTTTATTTATTTGAGAGGTGGAGTTATAGACAGAGCAAGGGAGAGGCAGAGAGAAAGGTCTTCCATCTGCTGGTTCACTCTCTAAATGTCTGCAATGGCCAGAGATGAGCCAATCTAAAGCCAGGAACTAGGAGCTTCTTCCAGGTCTCCTACATGGTGAAGGAACAAAGCATGTGGGATGGTGTGGGATTAATTAGGTCAAAATTTTATATAAAATAGGTTGTTTTTATAGTTCTGCAAATAGGTGTTCACCATTCAGTTAAGATATAGTCATGAAGCCCTTGTGTAATTTTAAGGAACAGAAAAATTAATTTTACAATATAAAGTACATCTTGTAAAAGCTAGAGACAAAGAAACATGTATCTCAAAATATCTAATTATTGGGGAATATTTTTAGCCTGTATTCAAGGCAAGGAGAAGGGGAAGAAAGAAAAGGAACACCATGGCCAAAAAGCCAGGGGAAGGAGTGATCATTTGGCAGCTGCTTGGGATGCACATATCCCACATTGATGTGCCTGGGTTTGAGTTTTGAATTTATACTGCACTCCCACTTCCTGTGAATGGGCAACTGGAGGGAAGCAGGTGATTGATTAACTTGTTGGGTCCCTATCATCTGTGTAGGAGACCCAAATTGAATTGCCCCCAGGCTTTGGCCTTGGCCCACCCTTGGCTATTGCAGATATTGGGAGATTTTCTCTCTCTCTCTCTCTCTCTCTCTCTCTCTCTCTCCATAAAAGATATTTAATAAAATAAAATCCAATCTTTTGGTTAAATAAAATGAGCTTATGACTAGAAGAGACTCTTATTTTACTTATGTTATATATCTATATAAAATCTACTTTTATATAAAGTTTTTCTGCTCATGTTTATATAAAATAACTGTGCATGCATCTTTGATGTATGTCACTAAATAATTTATGGCATATTTTCAAAAGAATTCAACAATGCTGTATACAGAGAGAATTTACTTGCACATTTTAGGTCTGAAATTTGGTGATATTTTTCCTGCATTGGGCAGTTAAAAATAATAAATCAAAAGGAAAAACAAATTTAAAATTTGGAGCCAGAAAAAAAGCACAAAATTTGGTTGTGTCAAGAGTATTTGTATTCTTAGGCAAGGTTGTGGCTGTTAAGGTGATGGTAAATAACATCTTTGACAAAATCGTTTCATGTTCTATGTGTATATGTATGAATACAAGGTGAAGGCCTCTACCTCCTGGAATTGTGTAACTGGCCTCATTTACTTCCACATATTGAAATGATATTTTTAAATTCATTGTGAGACTTGAAACTTTAATGTCCCTTCCACCTTTTATATTAAACATAAAAAGAGGCTGGCGCCACAGCTCAATAGGCTAATCTTCCACCTGCGGTGCCAGCACACCCGGTTCTAGTCCCGGTGAGGGCACCGGATTCTGTCCCGGTACTCCTCTTCCAGTCCAGCCCTCTGCCATGGCCCAGGAGTGCAGTGGAGGATGGCCCAAGTCTTTGGGCCCTGCACCCTCATGGGAGACCAGGAGAAGCACCTGGCTCCTGGCTTCGGATCAGTGCAGTGCACTGGCTGCAGCGTGCCAGCCACAGATTCCACTGGGGGGTGAACCAACAGCAAAGGAAGACCTTTCTCTCTGTCTCTCTCTCTCACTGTCCGCTCTACCTGTCAAAAAAAAAAGCATAAAAAGAAGAAAATTGAAAGTTATTTTTGCCTGTTTAAGAAGCACTAATGGGTTATCTTGAAATTGGTCAAGAATAAAGCCATGGTGTATGTTATGAACGATAATCTGTTAAAGTTATTGTAAGTTATCTGTATTTAGCAGAATATATTCATCAAAAATGATCTGAACTTGATTTTAAAGACTATTAAGAAGTTATGTTCGGAAGTTTTAACATTGATGAATTATTTGCTGTGAAAGAAAAAAATATTGAATTAATAAGCAAAGATGGTGTGATACTTTTGGGTTTTATGAAGCTGCTGAAAGTAAGTTAAGCAATTCAATTCACTTGAAAGAAAAACATGTTTAATATCAATAGAAACTTTGAAGATATTGGCGCAAAAGATACAACCTCAGAGATTGGTCAGTTAACATGGTACATTTTTGCTCACTCTGTTCAATGTGGATTTGAAGTACAGTGGTGAAAACAGTAAATGTGACATTTGAAAACAAACAAACAAAAAAACCCTATACTTGAAAACAAAAGTTGCGACATGTTAACATAGATTACATGGATCATCGTCTCTTTTTGCACTCATTATTCTTTAAAAATCCATAGCTGTGTTTTGTTCTGATAATTGCAAATTTTGAACATTTACTCGGCTTGTTGTTTAATGATGTTGAAGAATGGCTAAAAAGTAGATGTGTTCATTTACCAATAATGTTGTTAGTTGTTTCCTTCAACTTGTTAGCTTATTGTAATCCCATTTGTGCATTTTTCCTTTTATTACCTATGTTTTTGGGGTCTTACACAAGAAACATTCACCTAGGCCAACGTCTTGCAGCATTTTCCCTATATTTTCTACTAGTAATTTGATTTGGGGGATTAAGTTTAGATTCCTTTTCCATTGTGAATTTACTTTGTATATGTTGTAAGGAAGGGATATTGTTTCAAACTTCTGCAAGTAGAAATCCAATTTTCCAAACATGGTTTGTTTGAAAGGAGTACCCTTTTTCCAGAGTATGATTTTAGGTAGTTTGTCAAAGATCTGTTGATTGCAGATGCTTGGGTTAATTTCTAGGGTTTCTATTCTGATTCATTGCATACATGTCTACTTTTATGATAATACCAGGTTGTTTTTTCTTATAATAACCCTGTAACTAAATAATTTCTTGGTTATCTTAAAAAGAATGCGATGTTGCTATTATAGAAATAATTATATTGCAAATTGTAGGTCTGAAATTTTGAGACATTTCCTGCATTGGACAGTGAAAATATTAAATCAAAGACAAAACAAATTAAAAATTTAAAGCCCCAAAAAGCTCAAAAATTGTGTCAAATGTACTTGTATTTTTAGGCAAAGCTGTGGCTCTCATGGTGATAAACAACATTATTTTTTGACAAAGTTTTTACCATGTAGGAATCCTGAGTTGTGTGAATACCTGGAACTAGGTAACTGTCCTTGTTTACTTCCACAGGTTGATGACAGACATTTTTAAGATGAATGTGACACTTGGAACTTTAATGTCTTTTATATTAAAAACAAAAACAATAAAATTGATATGTCTTGCTATCTGGTATTATCATGCCTCTGGCTCTGTATTTATTGTTTAAGATTGTTTTGGATATTCAGGGCTTTTTATTTTTCCAAATGAATTTTAGGATTTTTTTTGGTTCTGTGTAGAATTTCCTTGGAATTTTCATTGGAATGACACTGACTATGTAAATAGCTGTGGGTAGTATGGACATTATGATTATATATTATTTTTAATTCATAAATATGGTCAATTTTCCTATTTTTGTATCTTCTATTTATTTCAATTTTTTGTAATTTTCATTGTAGAAATCTTTCACATTGTTGGTTAAATGTATCCCATGGCACTAGAATTTTTATAGGTATTATGAATAGGACTGTTGTTTTAAGATCTTTTCCAGACAGAACATTGCTGGAGTTTAAGAACGCTATGGATTTCTCTGCATTGATTAATAACCTGCAACATTGTCAAATTCTCTTATCAATTCTTTTTTTTAAACTTTTATTTAATGAATATAAATTTCCAAAGTACGACTTATGGATTACAATGGCTTCCCCCCATACCGTCCCTCCCACCCACAACCCTCCCCTTTCCCATTCCCTCTCCCCTTCTATTCACATCAAGATTCATTTCTGATTATCTTAATATACAGAAGATCAGCTTAGTATACATTAAGTAAGGATTTCAACAGTTTGCTTCCACACAGAAACATAAAGTGAAAAATAATAGATGATTTTTTTAAATGATGATGAAATCAGATCAGACCTATTGTCATGTTTAATCCCAGTGAGAGTCAAGTTGGGAATTGATAATTTCTTTTTTTTTACAGAAGATCAGTTTAGTATGCATTAAGTAAAGATTTCAACAGTTTGCACCCCCATAGAAACACAAAGTGAAATATATTTTTTGAGTACTCGTTATAGCATTAAATTTCAATGCACAGCACATTAAGGACAGAGATCCTGCATGAGGAGTAAGTGCACAGTGACTCCGGTTGTTGACTTTACCAATTGACACTCCTGTCTATGGCATCAGTAATCTCCCTATGCTCCAGTCATGAGTTTCCAAGGCTATGGAAGCCCTCTGAGTTCTCCGACTCTTATCTTGTTTAGACAAGGTCATAGTCAAAGTGGAGGTTCTCTCCTCCCTTCAGAGAAAGGTACCTCCTTCTTTGAAGACCTGTTCTTTCCACTGGGATCTCACTCACAGATATCTTTTGCCAGAGTGTCTTGGCTTTCCATGCCTGAAATACTCTCATGGGCTTTTCAGCCAGATCCGAATGCCTTTAGGGCTGATTCTGAGGCCAGAGTGCTATTTAGGACATCTGCCATTCTATGAGTCTGCTGAGTATCTCACTTCCCATGTTGGATCACTCTCCCCTTTATTTATTCTATCGGTTAGTGTTAGCAGGTACTAGACTTGTTTATGTGCTCCCTTGGACTCTTAGTCCTTTCATTATGATCAATTGTGAACTGAAATTGATCACTTGGAATAGTGAGATGGCATTGGTACGTGCCACCTTGATGGGATTGAACTGGAATCCCCTGGTATGTTTCTAACTCTACCATTTGGGGCAAGTCAGCTTGAGCATGTCCCAAATTATACATCTCTTCCCTCTCTTATTCCCACTCTTATGTTTAACAGCCATCACATTTCAGTTACTTTTCAACACTTAAGAATAACTGTGTATTAATTACAGAATTAAACAAGTCATATTAAGTAGAACAGACAAAAAACTACTAAGAGGGATAATGAATTAAGTTGTTCATTAACAGTCAGGGCTATGCTGATCAAGTCACCATTTCTCATAGTGTCCATTTCACTTCAGGAGGTTTCCTTTTTGGTGTTCAGTTGTCACTGATCAGGGAGAACATATGGTATTTGTCCCTTTGGGACTGGCTTATTTCACTCAGCATGATGTGTTCCAGATTCCTCCATTTTGTTGCAAATGACTGGATTTCGTTGTTTCTTACTGCGGTATAGTATTCTAAAGAGTACATATCCCATAATTTCTTTATCCAGTCTACCGTTGATGGGCATTTAGGTTGGTTCCAGGTCTTAGCTATTGTGAATTGAGCTGCAATAAACATTAGGGTTCAGACAGCCTTTTTGTTTGCCAATTTAAATTCCTTTGGGTAAATTCCAAGGAGTGGGATGGCTGGGTCGAACGGTAGGGTTATCTTCAGGTTTCTGAGGAATCTCCAGACTGACTTCCATAGTGGCTTGACCAGTTTGCATTCCCACCAACAGTGGGTTAGTGTCTCTTTTTCCCCACATCCTTGCCAGAATCTATTGTTGGTAGATTTCTGCATGTGAGGCATTCTAACTGGGGTGAGGTGAAACCTCATTGTGATTTTGATTTGCATTTCCCTGATTGCTAGTGACCTTGAACATTTTTTCATGTGCCTGTTGGCCATTTGGATTTCCTCTTTTGAAAAATGTCTATTAAGGTCCTTGGCCCATCTCTTAAGTGGGTTGTTGGTTTTGTTGTTGTGGAGTTTCTTGATCTCTTTGTAGATTCTGGTTATTAACCCTTTATCTGTTGCATAGTTTGCAAATATTTTTTCCCATTCTCTTGGTTGTCTCTTCACTTTCCTGTTTCTTTTGCAGTGCAGAAACTTCTCAATTTGATGCAATCCCAATAGTTGATTTTGGCTTTGACTGCCTGTGCCTCCCGGGTCTTTTCCAGAAACTCTTTGCCTGTGCCAATATCTTGAAGGGTTTCTCCAATGTTCTCTAGTAACTTGATGGTGTCAGGTCTTAGATTTAGGTCTTTAATCCATGTTGAGTGGATTTTTGTGTAAGGTGTAAAGTAGGTGTCTTGCTTCATGATTCTGCACGTGGAAATCCAGTTTTCGCAGCACCATTTATTGAATAGACTGTCCTTGCTCCAGGAATTAGTTTTAGATCCTTGATCAAATATAAGTTGGCTGTAGATGTTTGGGTTGATTTCTGGTGTTTCAATTCTGTTCCATTGGTCTATCCATCTGTTTCTGTACCAGTACCATGCTGTTTTGATTACAACTTCCGTGTAGTATGTCCTGAAATCTGGTATTGTGATGCCTCCGGCTTTGTTTTTGTTGTACAAGATTGCTTTAGCTATTTGAGGTCTCTTGTGCCTCCATATGAATTTCAGCATCATTTTTTCTAGATCTGCGAAGAATGTCTTTGGTATCTTTATTGGGATTGCATTGAATCTATAAATTGCTTTTGGGAGAATGGACATTTTGATGATGTTGATTCTTCCAATCCATGAGCATGGAAGATTTTTCCATTTTTTGGTATCCTCTTCTATTTCTTTCTTTAAGGTTTTGTAATTCTCATCGTAGAGATCTTTAACATCCTTGGTTAAGTTTATTCCAAGGTATTTGATTGTTTTTGTAGCTATTGTGAATGGGATTGATCTTAGAAGTTCTTCCTCAGCCATGGCATTGTCTGTGTATAAAAAGGCTGTTGGTTTTTGTGCATTGATTTTATACCCTGCTACTTTGCCAAACTCTTCTATGAGTTCCAATAGTCTCTTAGTAGAGTTCTTTGGCTCCCCTAAATAAAGAATCATGTCATCTGCAAAGAGGGATAGTTTGAGTTCTTCCTTCCCAATTTGTATCCCTTTAATTTCTTTTTCGTGCCTAATAGCTCTGGCTAGAACCTCCAGAACTATATTGAATACAGTGGTGAGAGTGGACATCCCTGTCTGGTACCAGATCTCAGTGGAAATGCTTCCAACTTTTCCCCATTCAATAGGATGTTGGCTGTGGGTTTTTCATAGATTGCTTTGATTGTATTGAGGAATGTTCCTTCCAAACCCAGTTTGCTTAGAGTTTTCATCATGAAAGGGTGTTGTATTTTATCAAATGCTTTCTCGGCATCTATTGAGATAATCATATGGTTTTTCTTCTGCAGTCTGTTAATGTGGTGTATCACATTGATTGTCTTGCGCACATTAAACCATCCCTGCATACCAGGGATAAATCCCACTTGGTCTGGGTTGATGATCTTTCTGATGTGTTGTTGCATTCTATTGGCGAGAATTTTATTGAGGATTTTTGCATCTATGTTCATCAGGAATATTGGTCTGTAATTCTCTTTCAGTACTGCATCTTTTTCGGGCTTAGGGATTAAGGTGATGCTGGCTTCATAGAAAGAATTTGGGAGGATTCCCTCTTCTTTGATTGTTCTGAATAGTTTGAGAAGAATTGGAGTTAGTTCTTCTTTAAATGTCTGGTAGAATTCACCAGTGAATCCATCTGGTCCTGGGCTTTTCTTTGTTGGGAGGGCCTTTATTACTGTATCAATTTCTGTCTCAGTTATGGGTCTGTTTAGGTTTTCGATGTCTTCCTGGTTCAATTTAGGTAGGTTGCATGTGTCCAGGAATCTATCCATTTCTGATAGATTTTCCTGTTTGCTGGCATACAGGTCCTTGTAGTAATTTCTGATGATTCTTTTTATTTCTATGGTGTCTGTTGTTACATTTCCTTTTTCATCTCTGATTTTATTGATTTGGGTCTTTTCTCTTCTTTTTTTAGTTAGTTGGGCCAATGGGGTGTCAATTTTGTTTATTTTTTCAAAAAACCAGCTCCTCTTTTGGCTGATTTTCTGTAATGTTGTTTTGGATTCAATTCTGTTGATTTCTTCTCTGATTTTAATTATTTCTCTTCTCCTACTAGATTTGGGTCTAGTTTGGTGCAGATTTTCTAGATCTTTGAAATGCATTGAAAGCTCATCTATTTGGTGCCTTTCCAATTTCTTGATGTAGGCACCTATTGATATAAACTTTCCTCTTAACACTGCTTTTGCTGCATCCCATAAGTTTTGGTATGTTGTGCTGTTATCCTCATTTACTTCCAGAAAATTTTTGATTTCTCTTTTAATTTCTTCTATGACCCATTGTTCATTCAGGAGCATGTTGTTCAATCTCCATGTGTTTGCGTATGCTCTAAGGATTCCTGAGTTCCTAATTTCCAACTTCATTCCTTTATGGTCTGAGAAGCTGCATGGTATGATTCTAATTCTTTTGAATTTGCTGAGACTTGCTTTATGGCCTAGTATGTGGTCAATCCTAGAGAAGGTTCCATGTACTGCTGAGAAGAATGTAAAATCTTTAGCTGTAGGATTGAAAGTTCTGTATATATCTGTTAGATCCATTTGGGCTATAGTGTCATTTAAATCTACTGTATCCTTGTTGATCTTCTGTCCTATTGATCTGTCTATTTCTGAGAGTGGAGTATTGAAGTCCCCCAGTACTATTGTATTGGGGTCTAAGTCTCCCTTTAAGTCCGTTAACAAATCTTTTAGATAAAGGTGCCCTGTAATTAGGTGCATATACATTGACAATTGTTATATATTCTTGTTATATTGATCCCTAATCATTATATAGTGCCCCTCTTTGTCTCTCTTAACAGTTTTTGTGGTAAAGTTTATGTTGTCCGATATTAAGATGGCTACACCCACTCTTTTTTCATTTCTGTTGGCATGGTATATCTTTTTCCAGCCTTTCACTTTCACTCTGTATGGATCTTTGTTGGAAAGATGTGTTTCTTGTAAGCAGCAAATAGATGGGTTTTGTTCCGTAACCCAATCAGCCAATTGGTGTCTTTTAACAGGACAGTTCAGGCCATTAACGTTCAATGTGACTAATGAAAAGTGGTAACTTTGCCCTGCCATTTGCCAAAGATAAGTTCTAATATATGCTTTGAATTCCCTGTGATCTTTTGCTGTGAGGTTTCCTTCCTTTTCTTCTTTCATATTGATGACCGTGTTTCTGTGTTTCTGTGTGTAACACATCTTTAAGCATCTGTTGCAGGGCTGGACGAGTGGCGACAAATTCCTTCAGTTTCTGTTTGCTATGAAAAGCCTTTATTTCACCTTCATTCACAAATGATAGCTTTGCAGGATATAATATTCTGGGCTGGCAGTTGTTCTCTCTTAGTACCTGGGCTATATCTCACCATTCCCTCCTAGCTTGTAGAGTTTCTGATGAGAAGTCAGCTGTGAGTGATTGGATATTCTCTGAGAGTAATCTGACGTTTCTCTCTTGCACATTTTAGGATATTTTCTTTATGTTTCACTGTGGAGAGTTTAATTAAAACGTGTCGTGGTGAGGATCTCTTTTGGTCGTGTTTATTAGGGGTTCTGTGAGCTTCCTGTACTAGAATTTCTCTGTCCTTCTCCAAACCTGGGAAATTTTCTGCTAATATCTCACTAAAAAGGCCTTCTAATCCTTTCTCCCTCTCCATGCCTTCAGGAACTCCTAGAACCCGAATGTTGGGTGTTTTAATAGTATCCTGAAGATTCCTGACAGTATGTTTTAGATTTCTAATTTCCTCTTCTTTTCTTTGGTCTGACTGTATCCTTTCCTGTTCTCTGTCTTCTAAGTCCGATATTCTCTCTTCTGCTTCACCCATTCTGTTTGTAAGGCTCTCTAATGTGTTTGTCATTTGATCTATTGAATTCTTCACTTCATTATGATTTCTCATCACTATCACAGTTTCCTGTTGTGCTAGTTGTTTTGTTTCATTTTGATTCCTCCTTAATATTTCATTTTCACGAGAGAGATTTTCTATCTTGTCCATTAAGGATTTCTGTAGTTCAAGAATTTGTTTTTGAGAACTTCTTAATGTTCTTATCAATTTTTTGAGATCTGCTTCTTGCATTTCTTCTATCTCATCATCTTCATAATCTTGAATTGGGGTGTCTTTTTCATTTGAGGGCGTCATGGTGACTTCCTTGTTTTTATTACCTCGGTTTTTGTGTTTGTTATTTGGCATATTGGAGATATTTGGTTTCTTCACTGTGGTGTTTTTTCTTGTTATACTATGACTCTAGATTAAGTGGACTGCTTGTTTTTGGTGGAGCCTTAGGGCTTGAGATGGGTGTAGCCTGAGAGCTCTGTTTGGTGTGCCAAAAGTGACACTCCCAGGTTAGGCGTGGTAGATCTCTCTCTCTCTCTCTCTCTCTCTTTCTTTTTTTGATTCAAAAGGGAAATAATTCCGCACAGCTGAACGAAGTTGGAGGTAGTTAGCAGGCAAATGATATACCCACAGGAGCCAGAGATCGGAAGCTCTTTCCCAAGGACCACACAGGGAATCTGTTCGGCCCTCAGAGTGGGCTCAAATTCTCCTTCAGTCTCCCACTGGGTTGCCAAAGTTACGGAATTGTAGCGTCTCTGGAGAGTGCTCACGTGAATTCCGTGAGTTCTCTCCCCCACCGCCTCTTTTTTCACAGTCTCAGTTCAGTAGCACCACAAATTTACTAGGTCCTAATCTCCTGTTAATTCACCCCGCCCAGAGTCAGGTTTTTCTGCTAGGCTCAGTGCCGGTGCAGACCTGAGGTCGCTCTGCTTATGACGTATGTCCAAGATGGTGCCTGCTCTTTGTCTTGCTCACCCTTGAGAGGTGAGCGGAGAGAGAGAAATCCGTGTCCGTACCAGTCACCTTTTTTTTTTTCTTCTCTCTCTCTCTTCCAGTTAGCCTGGTGAACTTCCCCCCCGCCCCGGGGGTCATTCCCTCTAGTCTCCTCTCTCCGCTTGCCTGCCGGTGTCTCGGGCTATTGAGGTTCGGCTCACCTCGGGTTCCAGCGCTGGTGTGTTGAGTCTGCCGCTGGTGTCCCAAACTGTGGGCTCCCACGCTCTCCACGCAGGTCCGCTGTGAATCACGTGTTCCGGAAGAGTTTCTTCTGCTGTTTCCTCAAATTCTCTTATCAATTCTAATAGTCTCAGTGGATTTTTTTTTTTTTTTTTGGTTCCCATGTATAAAGGATCATTTTGTCTTCAAACAGGGTTAATTTGACTTCTACCATTCCAATTTTATTTGTTTGGTTTCTTTTTCTTACCTAATGACTGTGGCTAAAACTTCCAGAAATATATTAAGTAATAGTGGTGACAGAGGGTGTCATTGTCTGATTTCAGATCTTAGTGTAAATACTTGCAGCTTTTCCCCATTCAATGTAATTTTAGCTGTGGATTTGTCATACGCTGCATTGATTGTGTTAAGGTATATTCCTTCTATACCCAATTTTATTATAAAAGAATATTGTATCAAATGCTTTCTCTGCATCAGTTGAGGAAATTATGACCTTAGCCTTCATTTTATTGATATAATATATCAAATTTATTTATTTATATATGTTGAACCATTCTTGGCTCTCTAGGGTAAATCCCACTTAGTCTGGGTGCATTATATTTTTGATGCATTGCTGAACTCAAGTAATAATTTGTTTAGAATTTTTGCATCCGTGTTCAACAGAAATATTGGTCTGTAATTTTCCTTTTCATTGTACTTTTACTTGGTTTTGGAATTAAGGCAATTCTAAAATTTAGCATCCTAAAATGATTTTGAAATGGTTTCCTCTTTTCCAACTCTTTTTGGAACATTTGAGAAGTATGGATATGAGTTCTTCCTTAAACATATGGTATAATTACGTAGTGGTATTAAGCATGCAGGTCAGGGCTTTTCTTTGTTGAGAGGAACTTTAACCCTGCATCAATATCAGTCTTGGTTATTGATCTATTCATGTTTTCTATGTCTTTGTGTCTCAGTCTTGGTAAATTGTATGTGTCCAGAAATATATCAGTTTTTCTAGATTTTCCAATTTGTTGTCATATAGCTGTTTGTAATAATTCATAATTATTCTTTATATTTCTGTGGTATCAATTGTGACATCTTCCTTTTCATTTAAGATTTTTATTAACTTGTGTCTTCTCTTTTTTGGTTAGTTGGGTAAATGATTTTTCAATTTTATTACTTTTTTAAAAAACTTCATTTCACTGATCTTTTATATAGTTTTTATTTGTATTTTGTTTATTTCTTCTGTAATTTTTATTATCTTTCCTCCCAGTAATTTTGGGGTTTTATTAAATTGTTGTTATTTTTGTATGTCATGAGGTGGATTGTTAGATCATTTATATGATATCTTTAATTTTTGTTATAGCCACTTATTGATATAAACTTAACACTGCTTTTACTTTGTATATAAGTTTGATATGCTGTTCTTTCTTTGTCATTTATTTAAAGGATTTTTTTATTTGTCTTTTGATTTCTTCTGTGATCCACTCTTCATTCAGGAACATGTTGTTTATTCTCTATGTGTAGAATATTTTCTAGAATTTCTTTGGTTGTTCATCTCCACCTATTTCCACAATGATCAGAAAAATTATATGATTTGGTCCCACTTTTTAAAAACTTGTTGAAACTTGTTTTACGACCACAGTTCATTGTAGGGAATACTCAGTTCATTGATGAAATGAATTTCTATGCTGCAGCTGTGGGATGGAATGTTCCATTTGGTTTAAATTGTAGATGAGCTCTGTTTTTTACTTTGTTTCTTTTTTATCTTGTTTATCTGTCCTTTGATGAAAGTGGTGTGTTGAAGTGCACCATAATTATTGTATTGAAGCTTATGTCTCGTTCTAGAACAATTAACATTCCTTTCATAAAATTGAGTGTCCTAGCATTGGTTGTAAATATACATGCCATAGTCAAATCTTCTAATTATATTGATCCCATAATCATTATATGACTTTCTTTGTCTCCTTTAAGAGTTTTTTTTTTTTCGTTTTTTCTTTTTTTTTTAAGTGGGCGGCCGGGGGTGGGGTGTTGGGGGGTGCCAAGCCCCACGCTCACGCTGCCCGGGCAGCAGGAGGGGAGGGAGGAGACACGGGAGCTGCTCGCACTGATCTTGGGGACAAACGGTGGGGTCATGAGGAGGAGAGGCACCGCCGCCACCCCTGCAGCCGCCCCTGCAGCCACGGCCTCCTGCCTCCTCCGCCTGCCTGCCAGCTGCTGGCAGCCCGAGGCCCCGGGATGCGGCGTCCCCCCAACCCGGCAGGCAGCCCTCAGGCCTCCTTCCCCGGACAGCCACGGCCCCCACCTCCGAGACTTTGTTTTTTTGAGCTCGGCTGGCCCTGAATCAGTTTTTTTTCTTAAAGTCTATTTTGTGTGATATAAGTGCAGGTACTCCTGCTCACTTTTGATTTCTATTTGCATGTAATATATTTTTTCCACCTTCGAATTTCAGTCTGTGTGAATGTTCATTGGTAAGTGTGTTTTATGTAGCTGGGTATTGTTTTTGTTGTTGTTGTTGTTGTTGTTGTTTTTTATCTACTCAGCCAATCTGTATCTTTTAATTGTGTAATTGAGCCCTTTTACATTCAAATTATTGTTGATATGTAATGATTTTGTTCAGCCATTTTCCCATAAATATCACTGTTGTTCGTTCAGAATCACCACTGTTCTATTTATTTATTTATTTATTTGGACAGGCAGAGTTAGACAGAGAGAGAGAGAGAGAAAGGTCTTCCTTTTCCATTGGTTCACCCCCCAAGTGGCTGCTATGGCCAACGCATCGCGGCCCTTGTACTAGGCCGATCTGAAGCCAGGAGCCAGGTGCTTCCTCCTGGTCTCCCATGCCGGTGCAGGGCCCAAGGACCTGGGCCATCCTCCACTGCACTCCCGGGCCACAGCAGAGAGCTGGACTGGAAGAGGAGCAGCTGGGACAGAATCCGGGGCCCAACTGGGACTAGAACCCCAGAGTACCAGCGCCACAGGCAGAGGATTAGCCTAGTGAGCCGTGGCACCGGCCATCCACTGTTCTATTTTAAAGATTTATTTATTTATTTATTTGAGATACAGAAATACAGATAAAGAGCATGAGGGAGAGAGAGAGAGAGAGAGAGAGAGAGAGAGATCTTCCATTTGCTGGTTCACTCCCTGAATGGCTGGGCCACGCTGTAACCAGGAATCATGAGCTTCTTCCAGGTTTTCCACATGATGGCAGGGGCTTAAGGACTTGGGCCATCTTTTGTTGCCTTCCCAGGAATATTAGCAGGGAGCTGGATAGAAGTTGAAAACTCAAGGCATGAACTTGTGCCCATATGGTATGGCAGCACTGCAGAAAGTGGCTTCACCTCCTATGCCACAGTGCTGGACCCACCACTGTTCTTTTGCTGGGAGTTTTCTGTCTTCACCTTCTTTCATGATGCTGATTTCTGTTCTCTGTTTCTGTATGTAATGCATCCTTAAGTATTATTTGTAAGACTGGTCCAATGTTGAAATATCAGAATTGGAGCAGCCAGGACTTGAACTGGTGCCCATGTAGGATGCTGGCACTTCAGATAGTAGCTTTACCAGCTACACCACAGTACTGGCCCCTGTTTGTTCATTTCTTATGTGAACCATTCTAACAGTGGTCTGGTGAAACCTCATTGTGGTTTTGATTTGAATTTCTAATGGCTACTGATTCTAAGCATTTTTTCATGTGTCTGTTGGCCATTTGAATTTCCTCTCAAAAAATGCCTGTTCAAGTCCTTTGCCCATTTCTTAACTGTATTTTCTGTTTTGTTGTTGTTGAGTTCCTAAGCTGTTTATAGTTTCTGAATATCAGTCCTTTATTAGTATCATGGCTTCAAAATATTTTTCCCATTCTGTTGGTTGCCTCTTCACTTTGGTGACTTTTTTTTTCAGTATAGAAGGTTCTCAGCTTGATGCAATCCCATTTCCCAAATTTAGCTTTGATTGCCTGTGTTTCTTGTGTGTGTGTGTGTGTGTGTGTTTTACCAAGACATCTTTGCTTATGCCAATGTCTTGCAGAGTTCCCCCAATATTGCCTGGTAATTTGATGGTATTGGGTCATAAATTTAGGTTTTCGACACATTTTGAGTGGATTTTTTTAAAGTGTAAGGAACGGGTCTTGTTTCAAACTTCAGAATGCAGAGACCCAGTTTTTCCAGCACTGTTTATTAAAGAGACTGTCCTTGCTCCAGGGATTGATTTTAGCTGCTTTGTCAAAGATAAGTTGGTTGTAGATGCATGAGTTGATTTCTGGAGTTTCTAATCTGTCCCATTGATCTACACATCTATTTTTGGGTAGGTCTTTATTTCACCTTGAATGATGGATGAGATCTTCCCTAGGTATTCTGGGTTGGGTTTGAATCCAATTGCAAGAAATTGTTTTCATTTTTAAAAGGTTTGTTCATGATTGGTTCACTAGTTTTGTTCCTCCCTATCATAGAATGCTCCAGCCTCAGATACTCCCTACTTTGAGTTGCCTCCTGACTCTAAGGAAAACTGATGTAAATCAGCTTGTGTTCTCCATGTTGGGGATTCACATGATGCTAGTTACTTAATTCTGACCACTACTTCTCCCTCCATGATGTATTTTGATTTTGGCACAGGCAACTATGGAACAGATTTCATGCTGAGATAAAATGTGCTGGCAGATTCAGATTCCCATCAGAAAACTCTCTAAATTATTTGGCATTGGCCATAATGCTAGTGTCCTATTATCTGTACATAGCAGAAAAAGCCACAAAATACACAAAGAAATATGGTGAAAAGTTATTGGTGAAATAACATCTGAAACCCTGTTCAATATTAATCACTATGGGCAGTTGTATCCTGCAATCTTAGTGTTTGTGTAGCGTTTGTTAACTAAAGTTGTACCTAATACACTATTACTAATTAAATATGCTGCATTGATAAATGCTGCATGATAAATGATGTTTCTGTGTAATAAAAAAGCGCAAAATAATTTAACCCTTTGATACTGAGATGCCTAATAGGAAAAAGGTACACAAAAATCTGCATCAATTGAGAGTATGTTATAAAGTCTTGCATACTGAACCATCAAGAATCATGGAGAACCATGAATGTTTGGTGTAGCAGTTAACATGCTGCCTCTTGGGATTTCTGTATCCCATATTGGAATGTTTGGGTTCTCATATTGGCTCTGATTCTGATTCCCACCTCCTGCTAACATGAGCCCTGGAAGACAGCAGGTGTTGATTCCACTACTTTGAGTCCTGCCACTCATGTGGGAGATCCAGGTAGAGGTCAAGGCTCCTGGCTTCAGCTTGGCCCAGCCTTTGCCATTATGGCCATTTGAGGAGTGAACCAGTGAACGGAAGACCTCTGTCTCTTTCCACCTTTCAAATACATTCTTTAAAATCTGGAATTGAACAGAAGTGAGAGTTAAGAGAGTGATGATAAGCCAACTAGTCAAGTCTTCCAAACATGAGGGGCTAGTAAATGATGTAATGTGATGCCATCAACTTTAAGAATTTCAAATATCTTTATTGTTTCATCAGTGAATTTTAATAGTGTTCATCATTGAAAAGAAAATTTTAAGATATTTATTTATTGAAAAGGCAGAGAGGCAGAGAGGAAAATACAGAAACTTAAAAAAATCACAGTGCATAAAATATCCAGCACCTAGTAGAATCACATAGATAATAAATGTCTGTTGAAAATAGATCTTTGTAAATAATAGAATAGGAGTGGGAGAAGAAAGATGGGTGGGAGTATGGGTGGGAGGGAGGCAGGGTGGGAAGAATCCTAAATTAGTATATATGAAATGCTGAAGTCTGTATTCCTTAAATAAAATTTTAATAAATAAATAGATGAATAAACAAATAAATAATAGTTTGTGGAATGCCTGTCTATTGACAAAAAGCAAACACAACTGAAGAGGCCAAAAATTTAATCTAGATAGTTTCAAACAATGTTAATATATCTGTTTAATGGATCATCACACAGTCATCAAAATTAAGCCTTTGAAAACTATTGGTTTGTGACACAGAGTGATGTTTGGTGCAGTGGTTAGGATGTCTGCATCCAACCAGAGTGCTTTGGTTCAATACTCATCTCAAGCTTCCTGTTAATGCAGATCCTGGAAACCAATAGGTAATAACTCAAATAATTAGGTCCCTGCCACCCACATGAGACCTGAATTGAAATTTGGCTCCTGGATTTTGCTCAGCCTGTTCATTGTAGGCATTTGGGGAAGTGAACCCATGAGTCAGAGTGCCCCCCTCAAATAGCTAAACTTAAAAAAAAATAAGAACTAGATAAACATTGTAGGTACCTTATGATTATTCCCATGTAAAAATATCTGGATAAGTAAAGTGGCAAAATTACAATAATTATGGTTTTATCAAGCCAGTAGAACCTGGGATGATTTAAAAAATTATTCTTTTTGAAAGGTGTTTATTTGGATAAAAGGGAAATACTAAAAATTCCATCATCCAGGAAATCCACCACCATTGCGAAGTAGGTTCTGCTTTATTTCTGGTGTTTCCACCTCTTAGTCTATTCTTTGGGCAACTTTTGTCAGTCAGACAGTGTTGAAATACCATAATCTATTTGCCTGCAGTAATATTTGCCATGACAGCTTGGTTGCAATGTTTTCATTGGGAGAAGAAATGATGGAGCCATGTCATTACCCAAATTCTCTCTTATGTGTTGAGGCTAAAATTTTTAAAATAATAAAAAAAGAAGAAACCCCTGTGTGTATCAGTATTGTTGCATTCATTCTGTCAAAATATTTATATTTTTGTCAAAACAATGTTTAAAATGTTATAATGCATTTATAAAATTTTTTATTCATCTGTGATTAGTTAAGAATTTACTGTACATGGGTGAAATAGTCATCTTTCCATTTTATTATTATTTATAGCCCTTGCCTATATCACCACTGAACTAGGGGCTTTTTACTTGTTTATCTATTTAGTGGAACATTTACCCTGTTGACTGTAGTGTTACCTCAAATACTGAAAAAAAGAACGAAGAAGGAAATAAGGAAGGAAGGGGAAAGTCAAGGGGAGGGAAGGGAGAGCAAAGGGAGGGGGGTTGCTAGGGAGGAAGGGAAGTGTCATATTTTAGAATTGTATCAGTAAACTACATTTAACCTGCCCTCTTTGTCTTAATATTACATTGCATAAAAGAATAAAATATTTCAGAAGAAAATAATATGTTTTATGCAATATCATATAGTCATCTATAATTGTTTTTGAGAGCTATCAATAAATTATATGGAGTGACATTTGGCCTAGTTATTAGCATGCATCCATCTCATATCACAGTGCTTGGATTGCTTACCTCCAGCTTCCTGCTAATGCAGACCCAGAGATGTAGCAGATGATGGAGTAAGTAATTGGGTCTATGCCACTCATGTGGGAAACCTGGATAAGTTCCTGGCTTCTGGCTTCCACCCAGACTACCCCTTGTCATTTCAAGCATTTGGGAAGTGAACCAGTGTGTGAAAGTGATCTCTTTCCTTGGTATTTCTGCTCTGTACTCTCTCTCAAATAAATAAATAATTTATTAAAATACAGGATAAAACATTGTAGGTACATTATGCTAATACATGTGTAAAAATATTTGAGTAGGAGAAAGGCTCAAAGTCATAATACTTATGATTTTATCAAATTAGCAGAATGATAATTTAATTTTTTTACTTTAGTCTAAAAAATCATTTTTTAAAAAGGAGAAATGATCAAAAGGATCAATAAGAAAAAACAAATCTGAATTCCATAAACCTAGAAAGGCACTGCCAATGAGGGAGTAAGTTCTGCTTTGTTTATGGCCCTTCCCCATTTAACATATTCTTTTCATGACTTTTAAAAATCACATGGTATTGCCACACCGTAATATGCTTGCATAATATTTGACATTATAGTCTGTTTGCAATCTTTCCCTGAAAAATAATGACAGATCCACGTCACTACTGAGCGAGGTGACCAGAGTTGGAAGTAAGATGTCTGGAAAGTGGGTAGGGGTGGGTGCACACCCCAGGGAGACTGCAGGGCACAGGAGCATAGGGCTCCTCAGGGGCTCTAAGATGTGAAATCTCCACGTGTGGCACTTAAAACATGGCAAGATCTGTACCAGGAGGGTCAGAGATGGGTGGCAGAGTTCCTGACCTCTACGCTCTAATCCTGAGCAAATGAAGTTTGTCTGAGGGATTGGATTTGCATAGGTGTCTGTGCCCTAAGCTGGAGGTGTGATGAGATCTAGCAGGGTGCATTCCCTTTTGTAATTCTCACAATCTGAGCTTTGATTTGGTCAGTGGAGGATGAGGCTGAAGCCCAGGATGGATGTGCTGGGGTGCAGAAGAGGGAACTTGAGGGGCCCAGTGATAGTCAGGGGGCGTTCCTAATGCAGGGAGCCTTCCCAGAGCTGACCACAGAAAGCAATGGGGTGGGGAGACTGAGACTTGCGGTGATATTTAGATGGGCATGGGAAGGTCCTGGATGGCTGTAGACCCGAAGGAGAGAGAAAGCTCGGGAAGGTCAGGAGCAGGCTGATGAGAGTGCCCCGAAATGGAAGGGATAAGGGCTGGTGAGTGGGGAGGGCGGGTGCTCCGAGTGTCCCTGGGGTACAAAAGAGACACGTGATAGGGTGTTCAGGAAAGGAGGAATGGGCCACGGGAGAATAGCAGGGTCACGATTTGCTCCGTTTCCGCCTTTCATGGAAGAAAGCCAGGGTCATTGCCTTTGGAGTCTAGAGGCCTGGGACTCAGAAGGAGAGGGAATGTGTGAACCAAGAGTGGCTTGGAGAGGCGCAGGAGAGGTAGGCGCGACCGGGGTGGAGGGCGGTCCAGCGGGTACAAGCTCCCCTGACTGGGCACCAAGCCTGCTCCGGGAGCCGCCACCACCACAGGGCTGGCAAGGGAGCCGCCTAGAGGGGCTTGGCCCTGAGGCTGGCTAGGGGCGGTCATCCTCGGAGCCTGTCGGATCCGGCCTCGCTGTGCGCTCTGGGGGCGCGCCCCCTGCCTGCAGCGGGCAAAGACCTCCAGCACACAGGCGCGTGGGGCTCGGGTCGCCAAGGACAACCCAGGCTCTGCAATGTCTGGGAGCCCACCGCGGCGGAGATGAGAACCGGCAGTGCCAAAGGGCAGTGGGGGAGGCGATCTCAGAGGAGGAGAGTGGGGACCGCCCGCCGGGAACCGGGATCCGGTGCTCCTTCAGGCCCCTGGTCCACTCCATGGGGGTGGGGTGATCAGTTCTGGACCCTGTCCTCATCCCCCCCGGACTCCTTCTTCCCTACCGCGATCCCAGCCCCCCCCCCATTCCTGCGACCACGCCTAACTGTGTGCTGCCCATCAGTCGCGTTCATCCCCCAGACCCCTCTCTGGGTGTCTGTCTCCAGTCAAGTCACCCGCAGGCCCAACCCTTCCCCGCCTTAGCTTTTCCCAGCGCCCCTCTCCCTCTTTGGCTCCTGTCACTTCAAACCCGTATCCCTGCTGCTGTTTCTGCTCCGGCCACCTCCTTGCCAGCGTCCTCCCACAGGTGTCCTCAAGTCCATCCCTCCTTTCCGCGCAGACCATGCCCGCGGAGCTGTGGCTGCCTACTTCTCCTGGGCCGGTTGAGCATTCTGCGGACCCAGAGTCAGCCTGCGGATGTGAGCACGGCCACTGGGCCCGGGTCTCAGCTCTGTCTGGACATCCTCGCTTGCATGATGACCCCTGGCGGCCAGAGCCGGCACTGCAGCCGCTGCCACCTTCAGGCCAGAGCCAGGTGGTCCCTTTGGAATAGGATGCGACTCTGTGCTCCCTCCCAGAGCTGTGCCCACCCACTTCTTGGAAACAGGAATCCTCTCCCGAGTCCTGCATCTTAGGCAGCCATATACTGACTCAGACTCTCCCATTCCTCATCAATCCATTTCATTGTAACCTGGGCCATGGCTGCTGTGTGCCCCTGGTCCCCTGGAATAAGTACCCCCAAACCATTCACTCCCCATTCCCCAGCCCTGCTCACTCACGACCAGGCCGAGCCCCAGGACAGAGGCTCCAGTGCCTGAGACACTGCTGTTCACAGCCTATCAGTCTTATGGCACCAAGACAGCAGCAAACTGGCCAGCCTGATCCCCACCCACCACCAGCACCAGCACCACTACCACCGTTCCCATTCACCTTCCTGCCTTATGCTTCTTCTGCTTTCCTCCTAAGCCTGATTCAGAGGGTCTGACACATTGCCTCTCAAGCTGCTTGGGCAGAGAGGCCTGAAGCTTGACAGGAATCTGGAGAACAGGAAGGAGGGAAGGCATGGGTTAGCCTGGGAGAGAGGCTGGGGTAGGGGTTCTGCTGAGAAGAGGCTCTCTCATGGGTCACTCAGTGGTTGACTTGCAGGGGGGTGCAGATCCCATGGCAGCAGAGAAGCTCTGCACATAAGGAAGGGAGCTGGCAGGCAGGTTTCTCACTTATCTTGCAATGTTGGGGGCTGTCAAGGGTACTTCAAAAACCTTGTGGGAAATAGAGCTATATGAGAAATTTACTTTGTGCAAATATTTTTGAAATTCATGCACAAAATGTTCACAATACACATTTCCCAATAACATTTTGAAGTCCTCCTGATACATCTTTGGAAGCCTTTAATGAGATGGGTCAGATGTATGCTCTGGAAGGGACAGGAGGTTAGTCCTCATGGCCTTTTAAAAAAGTTGATTTGACAGTGTTATAGACAGTGAGAGAGAGAGAGAGAAAAAGGTGTTCCTTCCGTTGGTTCACTCCCCAAATGGACATCATGGCTGGTGCTGTGCCGATCTGAAGCCAAAGACAGGTACTTCTTCCTGGTCTTCCATGCGGGTGCAGGGCCCAAGCACTTGGGCCATCCTCCACTGCCCTCCCAAGCCACAGCAGAGAGCTGGACTGAAAGAGGAGCAACTGGGACTAGAACCCAGCACCCATATGGGATGCCTGTGTCACAGGTGGAGGATTAATCAAGTGAGCCACGGCACTGGCCCCCTCCTGATGGCCTTTCATGGTCAGTTTTTATTTTTTTTAACATTTTTCCCATTTATTTATTTATTTATTTTAACTTTTATTTAATGAATATAGATTTCCAAAGTACAGATTATAGACTACATTGGCTCCCTTTCATGGTCAGTTTTTATTTTTATTTTTTATTTATTTATTTATTATTTTTAACATTTTTCCCATTTATTTATTTATTTATTTTAACTTTTATTTAATGAATATAGATTTCCAAAGTACAGCTTATGGACTATATTGGCTCCCCCCACCGATGACTTCCCTCCCACCCACAACCCTCCCCTTTCCCGCTCTCTCTCCCCTTCCATTCATATCAAGATTCATTTTCAGTTCTCTTTATATACAGATCAGTTTAGTATACATTAAGTAAAGATTTCAACAGTTTGCACCCACATAGAAACACAAAGTGAAAAATACTGTTTCAGTACTCGTTATAGCATTAAATCTCAATGTACAGCACATTAAGGACAGAGATCCTACATGAGGAGTAAGTGCACAGTGACTCCTGCTGTTGACTTTACCAATTGACACTCCTGTTTATGGCATCAGTAATCTCCCTATGCTCCAGTCATGAGTTTCCAAGGCTACGGAAGCTTTTTGAGTTCTCTGACTCTTATCTTATTTAGACAAGGTCATAGTCAAAGTGGAAGTTCTCTCCTCCCTTCAGAGAAAGGTACCTCCTTCTTTGAAGACCTGTTCTTTCCACTGGGATCTCACTCACAGAGATCTTTCATTTAGGTTTCATTTAGGGTTTTTTTTTTTCCCCAGAGTGTCTTGGCTTTCCATGCCTAAAATACTCTCATGGGCTTTTCAGCCAGATTCAAATGCCTTTAGGGCTGATTCTGAGGCCAGAGTGCTATTTAGGACATCTGCCATTCTATGAGTCTGCTGAGTATCTCGCTTCCCATGTTGGATCGCTCTCCCCTTTATTTATTCTATCGGTTAGTATTAGCAGGCACTAGACTTGTTTATGTGATCCCTTTGACTCTTAGTCCTTTCATTATGATCAATTGTGAACTGAAATTGATCACTTGGAATAGTGAGATGGCATTGGTACATGCCACCTTGATGGGATTGAATTGGAGTCCCCTGGTATGTTTCTAACTCTACCATTTGGGGCAAGTCAGCTTGAGCATGTCCCAAATTGTACATCTCTTCCCTCTCTTATCCCCACTCTTATGTTTAACAGGGATCACATTTCAGTTAATTTTTAACACTTAAGAATAACTGTGTATTAATTACAGAATTAAACCAGTCATATTAAGTAGAACAGACAAAAAAAAATACGAAGAGGGATAATGTATTAAGTTGTTGATTAACAGGGCTATGCTGATCAAGTCACCATTTCTCATAGTGTCCATTTCACTTCAACAGGTTTCCTTTTTGGTGTTCAGTCAGTTGTCACCGATCAGGGAGAACATATGATATTGTCCCTTTGGGACTGGCTTATTTCACTCAGCATGATTCCACCATTTTGTTGCAAATGACTGGATTTCATTGTTTTTTACTGCAGTATAGTATTCTAAAGAGTACATATCCCATAATTTCTTTATCCAGTCTACCGTTGATGGGCATTTAGGTTGGTTCCAGGTCTTGGCTATTGTGAATTGTGCTGCAATAAACATTAGGGTGCAGACTGCTTTTTTGTTTGCCAATTTAAATTCCTTTGGGTAAATTCCAAGGAGTGGGATGGCTGGGTCGAACGGTAGGGTTATCTTCAGGTTTCTGAGGAATCTCCAGACTGACTTCCATAGTGGCTTGACCAGTTTGCATTCCCACCAACAGTGGGTTAGTGTCCCTTTTTCCCCACATCCTCGCCAGCATCTGTTGTTGGTAGATTTCTGTATGTGAGCCATTCTAACCAGGGTGAGGTGAAACCTCATGGTGGTTTTGATTTGCATTTCCCTGATCACTAATGATCTTGAATATTTTTTTCATGTGCCTGTTGGCCATTTGGATGTCCTCTTTTGAAAAATGTCTATTGAGGTCCTTGGCCCATTTCTTAAGTGGGTTGTTGGTTTTGTTTTTGTGGAGTTTCTTGATCTCTTTGTAGATTCTGGTTATTAACCCTTTATCTGTTGCATAGTTTGCAAATATTTTTTCCCATTCTGTCGGTTGTCTCTTCACTCTCCTAACTGTTTCTTTTGCAGTACAGAAACTCCTCAATCTGATGCTAATAGTTGATTTTGGCTTTGACTGCCTGTGCCTCCCGGGTCTTTTCTAGAAACTCTTTGCCTGTGCCAATATCTTGTGGGGTTTCTCCAATGTTCTCTCATAACTTGATGGTGTCAGGTCATAGATTTAGGTCTTTAATCCATGTTGAGTGGATTTTTGTGTAAGGTGTAAGGTAGGGGTCTTGCTTCATGCTTCTGCACGTGGAAATTCATGGTCAGTTTTTAAACACTCAGGTGGTCTCAGAAATGCCAGAAATGATGCTGATTGGCATTTACATTTACAAACGTCATCTTTTTCTTTTTAATCCTAATCTCCAGAGATATATCACCAATTTACAGATGAGAAAAATGGAGGCTCAGAAGTGTTAGAATAAAGAACCAGGACTTTGACACTACTATCTGGTGATTTGGTCCCATGTGTGTCCTATACACAGCCCCAGTCTGCTTTCCTGGGACCAGTCTGCTTTCCCTTAGAGACAGTCGAATGCTCCGCTGTTTCTAAAAGCAAATTCTGCCTCTTTCATCACACCCCATACCCAGAATCCTGAACCTGTGCTTCTCCCTGTCAGGTGTGACCTGGGATTGTACTGGTTGTACTGCAAGCACTTCATGAAGATGCCATGTTCCAGCATCCCTGTCCCCCGTCCTGGTGTTGCATCTGCTACAGTGGCTGGGCAAGCAAGTGCTATGACAAAGGTAGGAGGGGAGCTGGGGGCTGGGGACCTCCTGTGTCTCCAGGGAAGATCTAAGATTATTGAGTACCTATTGTGTTCTGCTCAAACCCTCAGATACATGATATTTAATTATTTTTAAATGTTTATCTATCTTATTTAAGTCAATATTTAACATAACCTTAGAGGCAGGAAAGGTAGTTTCTAAAACTGTACTTATTTCACAGATGAGTAAACCGTGGCCCTGAAAAGACAGTTTGAGTGAGACAGAGGGACATAGGCCGGCCAGGATTCTCCTAACTCCAAATTCAACATTGTGCCCTCATCCCCCAAACACCATGACACTCTGCAGTAGGCTTCTCGTGTGAGCCACACTCACCAAGTCATGGGTCTGGAGGGCCTGCAAGTGGGGCCCAAGCAGGTCTGGGAGCCAGATGTGAGAGTCCATCCCACTTGTCCCATCTCCTCTCCAGATGAGCACATCTGTACCATGCAGGCCCCTGCCAGAATGGAAGGCAGTGCATGCATGATGAGAGTGGAGACTACCACTGTGTGTGCCCACCAAGTTTGCACAAGCATGAGCACAAATCTGTGCTGGTGAGCAGGCAGGTGAGTGCTAGACCCCTGGGCAATGTGGAAGTTAGACCATCAATCTGGTGTTGAGGAGAGGAAATAGGCAGCACTGTTGAGAGAGTGGAGACCAAGTGGGAGACTCAACTGGGGGAACTAAGATAGAACTGCAGCATTCCCACCAGTGTCCTTGCTCTCTCAGCCAGCTTGGTACATTCTGATCCATGACATCAACAACAATCTATGGGGTTTGGGTGTAACAGGTGCATATGGGACAGCTTGGGTAGGGGAGGATGGGTGTGGAGTGGCTCAGGAGCCTAGGGCTCTGCTCATCCTCCCAGAAAGCTGGCTGTGACAATAAGGGATTGTCCACGTGACAGCCTTACGCCCCCTGTCTGAATGAGGAGCTGCTCCTGGCTGGACTTATCTTTGTTTCCTTCTCAAGCTTTGACACCTGTGAGGTTAATGCAAGTGCACTCATCCTGACCCTTGCCTTTGGTCCAGACCCTGCACTATCTGCTTGATGTTGGATAGTCTCTTTAACCTTCCAAGATTTGGAAGTTGGGTACTATTTTTATTCTCTTTTAAAGTGAGTTATTGGGGCTGGTGTCGTGGAATAATAGGTTAAGCCACTTCCTGCAATGTTGGCATTCCTTAGTGGGGAGTCTCAGCCATGTATATGCACCCTGTTTCTCCAGTTTCCAGTTTCCTCCTGATTCTTTCCTAGTGAACTTAAAGAAGGTCATATCCCTATTGGTAATAATATTTTAGATGATTTTTTAAACAAAAGACTGTTCTAAACCTGATGGCTTTCTCTTCTCTGAAGATCAGACTGCTCTTAGAGGTCTCGGACCTCTCGATCTCCAGGAGCATCCAGTCAAGACCAAAAATCTTAAAGCTCTTGATGTTTCATTAATGCACTCCTTTCCCCCAGCTCTCCATTTTCTCACACCAGTTCTGCACAGGCATGAGGTGGCAATGGCTCAGATCAGGACACAAGTGGAGGGTGGTGGAGCTGACAGTAGAAAATCCACATTCTTGCTGTCACACCTGAGCAGATACATCCCGCGATTAGCCCATCTCCTACCCCACACTATTTTCCTGGACAAGCACCCAACCCCAAACAGCAGCAGCACATCAGCCCTCTCCAAGCAGAATAAAACTACCAGGATGCACCTGTGCAGCAGTTGGATGGCCACATCTGTATCCACAGCAGCCAGAATGTCATGGAAGAAACCCGGCTTATTTTCCAAGGGAGAAGCAGGGACACTCAAGGCATCAGGACCCCAGTTCTCTAGCCAGAAACTATAGGTTCTCCTTGGCACTGATATAAAGCAAGTCAGAGAAGACACCTGAAAAAACCATGGGGCTGCCCCTGCAGTAGAGGAGGTGAGACCTGAGAGTGGGCGTCCTTCAAGTAAGGACAGTTCATGGCTTTGATGGATCCCAGTGCCTCAGCCCACATGATGGCATTTAATGGGCCTTGATTCTTCCTGGAGCTACAAAAGGGGGGCAGGATGGCCAACACCTCAAGACCATGTGGGAGGAAGAAAATGGATGGAGGTGACTGTGTTCCTGTGTCCACACAGCCTAGTGCCCAAGGCTTGGTTCTCCTCCCTCTCTCTTCCTGTGCCATGCCTTTAACTTACCTGGTAAACAGCATGAACAAGGGCACTCCAGACCCACTCTGCCTCACTGAGAATTACACCCTCCCGCCAACTCTGTATAGTCTCCAGCAGGCAGGATCTGATGGCACAGACACTCCGATGAGTCTGCAGCAACTCAGTACCTTGTGCCTCATTTCTTATCCTGGCAAATGAAGAGAGTGACTGAGTTTGAGGACTGCACTTAAACATGGGTGAGTCCATCAGAGGTGACATACCATAACTCCAATTCCACCTAGCATTTACCCAACAGGAGCCTAGCACATTAGAGGCACTAGCTCATTCAAACCCCATGACAACCTCATGAACTTGGTATCATATCCTTTTCCCAGCTTTCATAGGTCTCTAGTGGAGGAATGTACCCTGAGCCCTCCTAGGGCCTTTAGAGTGGTCTACTAAGCTAGAGAGCCCCCAAACCCAGAGGATGAACTAAGTGTGCTGCACCAGACAGTGAGTGTCCTGAGAGGTAAGCTTTGTTATTCACCTCATTCTTAGTGCCTGAAATAACGCTCTGGACACAGCAGACATTTGGGAAATGATTGATGATCATAGGATGCCAAAGGGCCCCCCCTCTAGGGAAGCTGCACATTTACCTTGTGGGGTAAAGATGATGACAGTCTTGGAGGGAACATGGAGTTGAGTGGAGAAATCATGGGAGATTATCCTCCTTGATGAGTTCAATACTCTGGAATGGGGAAAGGGGGAATCTAATGAGCTTAGCAGATTTTGTTAGGCTTCTGAATGACATTTTTGACTCTCCCAGTGGGAGATGTGGGAGGCCCTCCTGAATCAAATGGGTACCAAGACTTGTGCAGAACTAAGCCTGGGGAAATCCTCTCCTGGCCCTAGATGATTTAAGGCTCTCTAAGCTTCTGGAGGAACTCCCAGTCACCAATACACCTCTGGGCCTTATGAGGAGGCAGGACTTAAACCACTGGATACCCTAGAAGGACCAAAGTGTGACACTCAGTTCTAGATAAATGATGCTAGAATAGAAGCAGCCACTTTACAGAGATGCAAGTTTCTGTTTGAAGTATCAGGGACTCATGGGCAAGCAGGCAGTCAAGTTTCAAAACCAGGCACCCACCCTGAGATTGTCATGGAGGATGTAGGCCTCCTGTACTTCCCTGTACAGCTGGGCATCAAATGTCTTCCTGGAGAGGATGTTGTCCTGGATGGCATCAAACTGGATCCAGGATTTCTGAGTGGCCAGGCCAAAGCCCTTGGACAGCTGATGCATGCATGTGCACACACACACACACACACACAAGCATACACATACATAGACATAAAAATACACACATATCCACACACATACACATACATGTATACATTAACACACATACACACAAATACATATATACATGAACACACAAACACACATATATACATATACACATACACAAAAACACACAAATATGCACACAAATGCACATACACACATAGACATTTACACATATACTTACATACACATACACACACAATCACATACACATACACATACACAGACAACCTCAGACAGCCAGGCTAGCATCATGGGGACCTCAGTAGCCTCCTGTATTGTTGCCTTTTATACAGGGTCCCCTTAATGTATCATATGACTCTGAGTTGGCAGCTGCTGTCAGTGAGGGGTGCAAATTTTGGCAAACTCCTTCTGGATCAGGGAGAGAATAAATTGCCCTTTGGCTATAGCTCAGAAGCTGTCATATATGTCTAGCTCAGGTGGCATTCTCTTCAACCTGGGAGTTAAGAAGTCCCTCATCCAGGTTATGCTTCTCTCTGGCTCCCTCTTCTGAGGTCTAATAGATACAGAATCATTCCATTTCTTTCTTCCACTCATGGTCACAGCACTGATATCCTTCTGGTCTACAGATTATAATGACCCACTTTCTTGATGCTCTTCCCTTTCCCAGATGGAAAATTCCCCCAAGAGGCTGTTTCTTCTACTTTTGGGAATGCTGACTCCTAAAAGGTGTCTGACACATAGCGTCTGGATGCTGGGTTAAATCAGCTGCAGCTACACTTTCAATGTCTCTAAGCAAAAGACTGGGCTTTTGGTACAACTGCCTAATTCTGTGATTTCCTATGTTCTCCCTCAATTTCTTAACAGTAACACACATTCCTGGAATTATCTCCCTGCTGAAAAAGAATCAAAACATCTTCCTTCTCTAGAGACAACCCAGGCTTCCAGAAGCTGCTCATCTGTGATGCCCCCACCATGCTTGCCAAAGACTTATCTACTGGACACTAGACTCATATGAGCCCTACCCTGGGAAAATGGGTTAGGTTCCAGAAGCAACTTCTTTCTGCTTTTTAAAAAATATTAATTAATGTATATATTTATTTATTTACTTAAAAGAGTTATGGCAGTGGTGGGGGTAGGTAAAAGAGAGCTTCTATCACTAATTCAGTCCCCAAATGGTCATAACTGCCAGGGCTGGGCCAGGCTGAAGCCAGGACCCAGGAATTTCATCCGGGTCTCCCATGTGGGTAGCAGGGGCCCATCCACTTGGGCCGTCTTCCACTGCTTTTCCCAGGTCATTAGCAGGGAGCTGGATCAGAAGTGAAGCAGCTGTGACACAAACTGATGCACATATGGGATGCTCGTGTCACAGGTGGCAGCTTTACTTGCTGTGCCATGACTCTGGCCCTGGTAGTTTCTTCAGCTTCTGTTCAGCAGAAAGTGGGTCTCTGGAAAATGTACAATGAAAGTGCATAGAGGCAAGCAGAAGGCAGAGAGCTTCTGCAGGTTGAGACCTGGTTCCAGGCTATTTCTAAGACCCAGCTGTTCTATCCCCTTTGGATTCTACAATTCATTTGAAGTCCCTGGTATAGATTCTTCATTGTTTAAGGTAGCTCCAGTGGATTTATATACTTATATAATTTTATATATCTTACATCCCAAAAGTCCCAAGAAACATAATTATAAAATTCATTTGAAACATTCTAGCCTTGTCTTTCCTGAACTAGTGGAAGAAAAACCAGAATAAGGCAAAACCATGAGCCAACTGTGACAGAGACAATTCAGCAAGTGATAGGGAACACTGGATTGAGCTGTGGGGGAAGGGGTTGGTCAAAAGCCAGGGAACATTTACAGCTCAGGAGTCACCTGGCTAGGAGTTTCCATTCTGTGTATGCTTCTACTATGTTTGCTGCAGTGAGAGTCACGGGCTGTGACTGCTTCTCAGCAGGACTGAGAGAGGACTTTATATGCCATTCACAAAGTTTAGAAAGGGCTTGGCCTCTCTCCCAGGCCCTTAGCCTGGGGGATGCTGGATAAACCCCATGGCCTCCTCTGTACTCCATAGCCCCTGAGGTCCATGAAAAGACAAACCCAATGGTCTGGACTGGCTAGGAGAGAGCTGCCTGAAGATAAGGGAGAAGTGCAACTTCTCTGGAGAAATGGAGTGTTGGGGAACAAGGTGCAGATGAAGTGGCATCACCACCTCTCAGACTGCAGCCTACTGAGCAGATCATGCCCCCACATCCTGGTTTATGGGAAACTACACACAGGTCTGTGGAAGGAAGAGCAAGCCATGATGCACATGCCAGTCATTTTTTTGACAGGCATCAGCAGCAATGCCAAGACAAGACCACCTATGAAAGCCATGCCCACCTAGTGGTGCATGAGGCAGAGGGCAATGGCCAGCTGCAGAGTTAGGTTCCAGGCCTCATGGAAGCTCCAGGCAATGTTAAGCAGTAGCCCAGTGTCAGTGCCTAGTAGGGTCAGGTCCTCTCCAGCTGGAGCGTGCCTGGGTCCCAGTTGAAAAACTTTCTCATACAGGATGTGCAACACAAACCCCGTGGTCAGCAGTGTCACCTTCTGTGGATCATACCCCTACTGATACTGCAGCATAACATCCAATATGACCACACAACTAGCCATACAGCAAATCATGGGTCATACAGCAAATCATGGCTCAGCAGCTCCTGCCCTTCTTCCAGATGGCCACCAAAATGGAGAGCAACAGGAACCCTGAGAATCCCTATTGTCCCTACCAACTCTGGTAAGCCAAGTGCCACAAAACAGCTCCATGCAGAGCCCTCCATAATGGGGGCCTTTCCTGTCAGTATAGCATGGCCCCAGCAGGATGGCTGCAGCCCATGGGGAAGGTAGCAAGTATCTGGGGGCTGCTGGAGCTTACAGAAGCCCTGCAGGTCATCAACAGTGCCAGGCAGCATCATGGCCAGTAACCAGGAGACACTATAGCACAGGGATGCATGAATTAAGGTAAAGGGCTCCTTGGGTCCCCCAGCAATCTGGAGGCCCCCCCTGGATAGGTCTGGCCATCATTCAGTGACAGTGCTGCTTATGTATTCTGGGAATTTCTCAGAGTGAGCTAAGTCTTAGCATTAAGATGCAACCTGAACCCCTGGATGGACATCTGGATTTCTAGGGCCTCTTGGTATTTTCCAGCTGGCCCCTCAGCTCTGTTGCTGCATGCTCCTCCCTACATAGACCCATGTGCAGAGTTCCCCATCTTTATGGTTCATAGTTGTTTTTTTCTGAAAGGCAGATAAAAGAGAGAGAGAGAGAGAGAGAGAGAGAGAGAGATGGAAAAAGAGTGAGGGAGACAGATATCTCTTCCATGAGATGGTTCACGCCCCAGATGGCTGTGATTGTCAGAGCTGCACCAGGCTGAAGCCAGGAGCCAAGAACATATCTGAGTCTCCCACATTTGTGCATTTGCCCAAGAACTTAGGCCATCCTCTGCTCCTTTATCAGGTATGTTAGCAGGGAGCTGGGTTCGAAGCAGAGCTGCTGGGACTTGAACTTGCAGTCTTACTATGAAATCTCTGAAGGTAATATGACATTTCTCATGCATATTTTAGAATATTTAGGTTTTACTTATGAAGTTTGACTGTAATGTTTCATGTTTACTGTTTCACTTGCTGATCATGTCTATTAGGTGTAATCTGTAATTCTTGCACTTTGATGTCCCTATCTTTCTTCAAATTAGGGAAGTTTTCTGCTATTATTTTGCTGAAAATGCCTTTTAATCCATTCCACACTTTCAGGAATACCTAAGACACATATGTTTGGTTGTTTGATAGTGTCCCATAATCCTCAAACACTAGTTTTAGTTTTCTAATTTTTTTTTCCTTTTTTGGTTTAATATTTCCAAGTATTTTTTTTCTACCTTGGATATTTCTTCTTCTTCACCAAATCTGTTGTTAAGGCCCTGCATTGTATTTTCTATTTGAAATATTGAATTATTCATTCATAGTATTTCAGTTTGATACATCTTCTATCTCTTGGCAAAATTTTTCATTCATGTCATGTATAGATTTATTTGTCTAATGTATATGTAAGTTTTGAGTATGCTTATGATAATTTTTTTGAATTCCTATTTCATGCATTTCATTAACCTCTTCATGTTTAATTCTAATACTGAAGTGTTGTGTTCCTTTAGGGGAGACATATTATCTTCCTTGTGCATGTTCCTTATGTTTTTGCATTTACTTTTTGGCATTTTTGGAGACATTTGTCGGTGTTCTCCTCTAATGGCTTTTATCTTCCAATTCTTCCTCTGTGGCTTAGTGGAGTGTCTGCTCTTTCAGGTGATATACAGAAGTGTGCGCTTCATGGGGCCAGGGAGCTCTGGGCAATGCATGAGAGTGGGTCAAGAGTCCAGGGTGACACCAACTTGTATCTGGTAGATTTCCTGTATTCTCAGGAGTTGGGAGAGTATGATCCTGTCAGCTGGAGAAATCACAGCCTCACCTCCTACCTTCCAAGATCATCTATGCCTTGGGTTACCCAACAGTGGCTACAATTCCCCCCCCCCCCCGCCATGCAGGTACATGCACTACACAAACGATCTGTGCAGTCTTCAGTGTGAACATGGAAACCTCAGGAATGGGTCAACCCTAGGTACTCTGGGAATTCTGAGCCTCTGAAGCCAGACACAGTGAATGTTCAGAGACCCAACCATACCCCGCACCTTGTTGTGCAGTCACAGAATCCCATTAGTCATATTGCACAAGGTCCCCATAGTCACAGACTACAGGAGAGCTGCTCTCAGCTCTGTAAGCCTGTCCTGTCCATGGAAAGAACAGAGGCACTCCCAGAGCCAGCAGCCTATTGGTACTCCACCTTGGCAGTTTGAAACCAGGATCCTGTTTTAGAGTGTGTGTGTGGGGGGTACCTCATAGTCTTAAGTGGGTGCCCAGACACATGCATACTCTACAGGGGAGACTTCAGTCAGTGGGGACAGCAGATTTTTTTTATTTTTTATTTTTATTTTTTGACAGGCAGAGTTAAACAGTGAGAGAGAGAGAGAGAGAGAGAGAGAGAGAGAGAGAGAGAGAAAGGTCTTCCTTTTTCCATTGGTTCATCCCCCGAGTGGCTGCTACAGCTGGCGTGTTGCGGCTGGCGTGCTCCACCAATCCAAAGCCAGGAGCCAGATGCTTCCTCCTGGTCTCCTATGTGGGTGCAGGGCCCAAGGACCTGGGCCATCCTCCACTGCCTTCCCAGGCCACAGCAGAGAGCTGGACTGGAAGAGGAGCAACCAGGACAGAATCCGGTGCCCCAACCAGGACTAGAACCCAGGGTATTGGCACTGCAGGCAGAGGATTAGCCTAGTGAGCCATGGCGCCGGCCCGGGGACAGCAGATTTATCCCTCTGATAAAATCCCCTAGTTGCATATATGCATTAGCTACAGCAGTCTCTACTCACACTGTTAAGATGGCACTTTCTTCCTGCTAGTCACCAGGATACATTTACAGGAAGATGGTAAGAAACCAGTGTGCTCTCCCTTCACAGAGTTAAGTGGGAACCCTGCCACTTGCCAGAACTCCAAGCTGGATGCTAAGTCAGTGTGGTCCATAAGATTCTCCATCAGGCACTATCACCAATGACACAGGCTGCCACAATTGCCTCTCACCTTGCTCCCAGATGGCATCTCCTCCAGCCCCCAGCTTTGGCGGTTGTGGTGCTGTCCTCACTTCTGCATGTTTTCCTGTCCATACTGCTCCATGGTGTCTCTCTTTCTGTGGAATTTCTCCTGAAAACTTCTCTGCAACTCTCCCCTAGGAATGCACTTCCTGTGCTTTTCTTCTGTTATCTTCCCGTGGGCAAAATTAGCATTTTTTTCCTTATTCAGCCATCTTGGATTCTCATTAAAAGATTGTTTTTAATTTAAAAGTTTTTGGGGCTTACAATATGCTGTTTGTTAAGATTTCAGAGAGCTCATGTGCAGAGATAATATTAAAGGCATTATTTAAGAAGCTGATTATGGACAGAGATCCTACATGAGGAGTAAGTATACAGTGACTCCTGTTGTTGACTTAACAATTTGACACTCTTGTTTATGGTGTCAGTAATCTCCCTAGGCTCTAGTCATGAGTTTCCAAGGCTATGGAAGCCTTTTGAGTTCGCCGACTTCGATCTTATTTCAACATGGTCATAGTCAAAGTGGAAGTTCTCTCCTCCCTTCAGAGAAAGGTACCTCCTTCTTTGGTGGCCTTTTTTTTTTTTAAACTGGGATCTGTCCTTGATTTGTTGTCCAATGTGAATTAATGCTATAACTAGTACTGAAACAGTATTTTACACTTTATGTTCTGTGTGGGTGCAAACTGATGAAATCTTTACTTAATATATACTAAATTGATCTTCTGTATATAAAGATAATTGAAAATGAATCTTGATGTGAATGGAATGGGAGAGGGAGTGAGAGATGGGAGGGTTGCAGGTGGGAGGGAAGTTATTTGGGGGAAAAAGCCATTGTAATCCATAAACTGTACTTTGGAAATTTATATTTACTAAATAAAAGTCTAAAAAAAAGAAGTTGATTATGTGCATGGAGTTAAGGTTGTGTTTTGTTAACATTTGTAAGTATTTTTTTTATTGTGGAAATGTGTATTTGACTAAAGCCATATTTGGCTATGGAAATACATTTTGTAGTCCAAGGTATACAGTTTATAAGTGTTTTTAGATTATTATATTAAATTATTGTTGCATTAAGCTTAAAATAATGAATAGGATTACATTTAAAGAAATTATTGAATGGTCACTTTTTGTGAAACTCAATGTTTGGTGTGCTGTTTTTAAGCATTCCCCATAAATCACTACTTGGGAAAATTTTACTTTGTTAACCAATTAATATAATAAATGATAAGAAAAATAAGCATATTAATGCTTGAAAAAACCATATATAGATTTCAAAATGTTGTAACAAAATAAACTAATCTTCTATTTTACTTTCCTTGAACTTTTTGAAGTAACTTCATGCATGATAATTATTTAAAATAACTCTTAAAATGTTTCTTATTTTCATTTTGAGAGATAGACACACACACACAGAGAGAGAGAGAGAGAGAGAGATTCCATCCACTGGCTTAATCCCAAAATGCTTACAGTAATCAGGGCTGGGCCAACCAAAGCTAGGAGCCCAGAATACCATTTAGGTCTCCCACAAGGCTAGTGTGCCCCAAACACCTGGCCATCAACTGGATCTCAATGGCATTATAAAGAAGCTGGATCAGAAATGGAGCATCCAGAGTTCAAGCCAGCGCTCCAATATGGAATGTGGACATTGCAAGTAGTTAGTTAACTTACTGCACTACAATGCCTATCCTTAAGAAACTTTTCTTAAAGTTTTATTTGTTTGGAAAGGAGAAAGCGTGCTTTCACCTGATAGTTCACTCCTGAAATGCCTAAAACAGAGTTGGGCAATCCAAAGCCAAGAGCTAGAAACTCCATGTGTATTCCCCACCTGGATGGCAGGGATGCAAGTACATGAACAATCATCATGTACCTTCCCAGTAAGAAACCAGATCATAATCAGAGTAGCCAGGACTTAAACTGGCACTCCCATATGGGACGTGAGCATCACAAGGAATGACTTAACTCATTGTACCATAATACACACCCCTTAAGTAACTCAAAATGTGTTTGTATCTGCTGGATAACAGACATGGCTGTCTTTGTGCCACTTGTCAGTTTTTAGTGAGGATACTTTGTTTTAAAGATTCAGCTATCAGGTATACCAACAAATATTTCTTTTTAACTCCTGCTACCTGCCCAAGAAATGTCAGATTTGCTCTTGTTACTTTCTGCTTCCCCCCAGAATGCCATTTTGTTTGGGAATGTAAGCTGGCAAAGCCAATACAGAAGACAGTATGGAGATACCTCTGAAACCTGAATACAGACCTACTGTATGTCCAATCATCTCTGGGAATTTACCCAAGGGAAATGAAATCAGCATATGAAAGAGCCATCTGGGCCAGCACCATGGCTCATAGGCTAATCCCTCTGCCTGCAGTACTAGTACCCCAGGTTCTAGTCCCGGTTGGGGCACTGGAATCTGTCCCAGTTGCCACTCTTCCAGTCCAGCTCTCTGCTGTGGCCCGGGAAGGCAGTGGAGGATGGCCCAAGTCTTTGGGCCCTGCACCTGCATGGGAGACCAGGAGGAAGCGCCTGGCTCCTGGCTTCGGATCGGTGCAGCACGCTGGCTGTAGCGGCCATTTGGGGGGTGAACCAGCAGAAGGAAGGCCTTTCTCTCTGTCTCTCTCTCTCACTGTCTAACTCTGCCTGTCAAAAGAAAAAGTCATAAAAAAGAGCTATCTGTACCTCCATGTTTATTGCAGCTCAATTAACAATAGCAAAGATATGAATCAACCCAAATCTCCTTCAACTGAAGACTAGATAAATTAATTTGGGGATATGTACACCATGGAATACTACAGAGCAGTAAAAAATGAAATCTGGTCATTTGCAACAAAATGGATGAATCATGAAAACATCATACTCAGTGAAATAAGATAGTCTGTAAGGAACAAAATACGGTTTCCCTGACCTATGATAACTAATAGAGCACCTAAAAGGCAACCTGTAGAAGTGAAATTGACACTCTGAGAAGCAATGGCATTGAACAGCCCATGCCTTGACTGTTGAGGAAGAGGTTTTTTTTAATTTTTTATTTTTTTCCATTCTTTTAAAAAAGATTTATTTATTTATTTGAAAGTCAGAAGAGGCAGAGAGGTAGAAAGAGAGAGAGAGAGAGAGAGAGAGAGAGAGAGAGAGAGAGAGAGAGGTTGTCCATCTGCTAGTTCAATCCCCAATTGCCAGCAATGGCTGGAGCTGCACTGATCTGAAGCCAGTAGTCAGGAGCTTCCTCCAGGTCTCCCACATGGGTGCAGGGGCCCAAGCACTTGGGCCATCTTCTAATGGTTTCCCAGGCCACAGCAGAGAGCTGGATTGGAATTGGAGCAGCGAGATCTCTAACCAGCATCCAAATGGGATGCCTGTGCTTCAGGTCAGGGCATTAACATGCTGCACCACAGTGCCAGCAATTCCTTTTTCTTTTCTTTTCTTTTCTTTTCTTTTCTTTTCTTTTCTTTTCTTTTCTTTTCTTTTCTTTTCTTTTCTTTTCTCCTTTCCTTTCCTTTCCTTTCCTTTCCTTTCCTTTCCTTTCCCTCTTCTTTTCACTTCTTTTCTTTTCTTTACCCTTTTCTCCTTCATACTAATCATTGCACTCTTTACTTAACATAGAGTTAACCATATGTGTATAAAGTTAATTGAAAATACATTTTAGTTAAAAATAAAAGTGAGAATAAGAGAAGGAAGAGGAAGAGGAGTAGGAGTGGGGTTCAGAGGTCAGGCACTGAAGGAATAATCACCATGACCCTAAAGTTGCAATTGTGAAAAGTATGAAGTTTTTAATTGTAAAGCTTTCTAGTTCTGCATATATTCCTGTGGACTTCTAAAGGTACAATTTAAAAACTTGCCATGGGATTCCAAATCCTCTTAAGCTAGGTGATAAAAATAGCATTTTAACTGTTAAAATGAGCATATGGATAGGGTTAAGTGTTAAAGTGACTATATAGACCGGATTACTTATTAAAGTGATCATATAAATAGGATCATGTGTTTAGTAATAATAATAGATAGAATTTACAAGGAGTGAATGCTCCAACATGGGAAGCAGTCTTTACAGCAGACTCATAGAATGACAATCACCTTGAGAGGCACTCTGACCTCAGAATCAACCCTGAAAGTATTCAGGTCTGCTTGGAAAGCCCAAGAGAGCATTTCAGGCATGGAAATCCAAGACACTGTGGCAAAAAAAAAATGTCCTACATGAAGGACCTTTGTGGGTGAGACTCCAGTGGAAAGAAGTGGTCACCAAAGAAGGATGTACTTTTCACTGAATGGAGGAGAGAGCTTATATTTTGCCTATGGCCTTATCAAAATACTGAAGGAGTTTGTGGATCCAAAAGACTTCCACAGCCTAGGCAGCTCTAGTCAAGGATCTTGGGTGATCAATGACATTATATATTAGAGTGTTAATTGTTAAATAAACAAGAGGAGTCACTGTGCACTAACTTCCATTTCAGGATCTCTGTCCTCAAAGAGCTGTATTATGATACTTAACAGTAAAACTTGTTCTCAGTGAATTGTATTGGTGCATTAAATGGAGGATAGTCTTCACATAAATTATAGTTATGTCTAAGTGCTCACAAAATATGTATCAATCATGAGTTCCTCATTAAAGACAATTAAGTTTCTAAAAAAAACCAAAATTACCATTGAAATGCAATGGCTTTGAACAGCCCTTGTTTTTATTTAACTTTTATTTAATAAATATAAATTTCCAAGGTACAGCTTTTGGATTACAATGGCTTTTTCCCCCCATAACTTCCCTCCCACCCACAACCCTCCCATTTCCCGCTCCCTCTCTCATCCCATTCACATCAAGATTCCTTTTCAATTATCTTTAAATACAGAAGATCAATTTGGTATATGTTAAGTAAAAATTTCAACAGTTTGCACCCACACAGAAACACAAAGTGTAAAGTATTGTTGGAGTACTAGTTATACCATTAATTCACATAGTACAACAAATTAAGGACAGAGATCCTACATGGGGAGTAAGTGCACAGTGACTCTTGTTGTTGACTTAATAATTGACACTCTTATTTATGGTGTTAGTAATCACCCGAGGCTCTTGTCAGAGTTGCCAAGGCTATCAAAGCCTTTTGAGTTAGCCAACTCTAAACTTATTTTGACAAGGTCATAGCCAAAGTTGAAGTTCTCTCCTCCCTTCAGAGAAAGGTACCTCCTTCTTTAATGGCCCATTCTTTCTGCTGGGATCTCACTCACAGAGATCTTTCATTTGGGTCATTTTTTTTGTCAGAGTGTCTTGGCTTTCCATGCCTGAAATATGCTCATGACCTTTTCAGCCATATCCATGTGCCTTAAGGGCTGATTCTGAGGCCAGAGTGTTGTTTAGGACATCTGCCATTCTATGACACTGCTGTGTATCCCGCTTCCCATGTTGCATTGTTTTCTCCTTTTTAATTCTATCAGTATTAGCAGACACTAGTCTTATTTATGTGGTCTCTTTGGCTCTTAGTCCTATCACTATGATCAATTATAACTGAAACGGATCACTTTGACTAGTGAGATGGCATTGGTTCATGCCACCTTGATTGGATTGAATTGGAATCCCCTGGCATGTTTCCAACTCCTCCATTAGGAGGAGCAATTGAGCATGTCCCAAATTGTACATCTCCTCCCTCTCTTATTCCCACTCTTATATTTAACTGGGATCACTTTTTAGTTAAATTTAAACACCTAAGAATAATTGCGTGTTAATTACAGAGTTCAATCAATAGTGTTAAGTAGAACAACACAAAAAAATACTAAAAGGGATAAAGTATTAAGTTGTTCCTCGACAGTCAGGACAAAAGCTGATCATGTCATTGTTTCTCACAGTGTCCATTTCACTTCAACAGATTTCCTTTTTGGTGCTCAGTTAGTTGTCACTGATCGGAGAGAACATATGATATTTGTCCCTTTGGGACTGGCTTAATTCACTCTGCATGATGCTTTCCAGATTCCTCTACTTTGTTGCAAATGACTGGATTTCATTTTTTTGACTGCTGTGTAGTATTCTATACTGTACATATCCCATAATTTCTTTATCCAGTCTACTGTTGATGGGCATTTAGGTTGATTCCAGGTCTTACCTATTGTGAATTGAGCTGCAATAAACATTGAGCCATTACACAAGAAAAACAAATTAAAGGGATACAAATTCAGAAGGAAAAAGTCAAACTATCCCTCTTTGCAGATGATATGATTCTTTATTTAGGGGATCCAAAGAACTCTACTAAGAGACTATTGGAACTCATAGATGAGTTTGGCAAAGTAACAGGATTTAAAACCAGTGCACAAAAATCAAAAGCCTTTGTATACACAGGCAGTGCCACAGCTGAGAAAGAACTTCTAAGATCAATCCCATTCACAATAGCTACAAAAAAAAAAAAACAATCAAATACCTTGGAATAAATTTAACCCAGGACATTAAAGATCTCTATGATGAGAATTACAAAATCTTAAAAAAAGAAAGAAATAGAAGAGGATACAAAAAAATGGAAAAATCTTCCATGCTCATGGATTGGAAGAATCAACATCATCAAAATGTCCATTCTCCCAAAAGCAATATATAGATTCAATGCAATACCAATCAAAAGACCAAAGACGTTCTTCTCAGATCTGGAAAAAACGATGCTGAAATTCATATGGAAGCACAGGAGACCTCAAATACCTACATTATACTTGTACAACGAAAACAAAGCCAGAGGCATCACAATACCAGATTTCAAGACATCCTACAGGGCAGTTTGTAATCAAAACAGCATGGTACTGGTACAGAAACAGATGGATAGATCAATGGAACAGAATAGAAACACCAGAAATCAATCCAAACATCTACAGCCAACTTATATTTGATCAAGGATCTAAAACCAATTCCTAGAGCAAGGACAGTCTATTCAACAAATGGTGCTGGGAAAACTGGAAGCATGAAGCAAGACCCCTACCTTACAACTTACACAAAAATCCGCTCAACATGGATTAAAGATCTAAATTATGACATTGGAGAAACCCTACAAGATATAGGCACAGGCAAAGACATCTCAAAACAGACCCCAGAGAGGCACAGGCAGTCAAAGCCAAAATTAACAATTGGGATTACATCAAATTGAGAAGTGTCTGTACTGCAAAAGAAACAGTCAGGAAAGTGAAGAGGCAACTGACAGAATGGGAAAAAATATTTGAAAACTATGCAATCAATAAAGGATTAATAACTAGAATCCACAAAGAGATCAAGAAACTCCACAAAAAAAAAAAAAAAAAAAAGCAACCCACTTAAGAGATGGGCCAAGGACCTCAATAGACATTTTTCAAAAGAGGACATCCAAACAGCCAACAGACACATGAAAAAAATGTTCAATGTCACTAAAAATCAGGGAAATTAAAATCAAAACCACAATGAGGTTTCACCTCACCCCGGTTAGAATGGCTCACATACAGAAATCTACCAACAACAGATGCTGGTGAGGATGTGGGGAAAAAGGGACACTAACCCACTGTTGGTGGGAACACAAACTGGTAAAGCCGCTATGGAAGTCAGTTTGGAGATTCCTCAGAAACTGAATATAACCTTACCATACAACCCAGCCATCCCACTCCTTGGAATTTACCTAAAGGAAAGTAAATTGGCAAATAAAAGAGATGTGTGCACCCTAATGTTTATTGCAGCTTAATTCACAATAGCTAAGACATGGAATCAACTTAAATGCCCATCAACAGTAGACTGGATAAAGAAATTATGGGATATGTACTCTATAGAATACTATACAGCAGTAAAACAAACAAACAAACAAACAAAAAAAACATGAAATCCGGTAATTTGCAACAAAATGGAGGAATCTGGAACAGCCTTTGTATGGTCTTTTGTGGAACAGTTTTTTTGTTGTTGTTTTTTGCTTTTAGGTTTTTTGTTTTGTGTTTTGTTTTTTTCTTTCTCTCTTTTTCTTTTTCTTTCTCATACAAAGTGTTTAACTCTTTACCTAAAATAGGGTCAATCTTCTTTGTTTAAAGTTAAATGAAAATAGATCTTAGTAAAAAATAAGACTGGGTACAGGAGAAGGAAGTCAAAGAGGGGCAAGAGTGTGGTTGGGAGGGCATGTGTTGTGGGAAGTATTTCTATGTTATTAAGAGATATTTATGAAATGCATGCAAATATATAAATAAATAAAATATGTCCCTGTCATGCTTCATTTCAAATGAAGTGAAAAATATAATTTAAAAAAATTGTGTTTAAGCTATACAAATATCATTTATTTCCTATATACAGATTCAGGATCATAGAGATACTTCCCTCTCTACCCTCCTTCCCACCCATGCTCCCACCCTTCTTCCTGCTCCCTCTCTTATTCCCACTCTTAAATTTTTACAAAGACGTATTTTTAGTTAATTTTATATTCATATGATTAATCCTACACTAAATAAAGAGTTCACAAAATAGCATGAAGAAAAAAGCACTGTTCCTCAACAGTTGAGACAATCATCAAACTTCAAAATGTCAATTTCACAGCTATACATTTGAAAATACCTGAAAAGCACACATTTGGCATAGCAGTTAAAATTCATCTTGGATGCCCACATCCTACTTTGAAGTGTCTGGGCTTAGTTTTGGCTCTGTTCCTGATACAAGCTTCCCACTAATATGTACCCAGGGAAGCAGCCAGTGATGACTCAAGTCCTTATATCCCTGCCACCCATGGGTGAGGCCTAATTGGAGTTTATGGTTCCTGAATTTGGCCTGGCCCATTGTGGACATTTGAGGAAACAAGTGAGCTACCAAGTGGGAAATTCTCTCTCTCTCTCTCTCTCTCTCTCTCTCCCTCCCTCTCTCTCCCTCTCTCTCCCTCTCTCTCCCTCTCTCTCTCCCTGTGTGTGTGTGTTTGTGTTTGTACATCACTTTATCTGCCTCTTTTGCTATCACATGAATAAAGACATAAAAATGTTAAACCATGAAAAACAAGAAAAGAAGAACATTGGAGAAGTTTGCAAACATGTAAAACAAGCATCAAACTCCCAAACACCCAGTGAGCAATAGAAGAAACTACAAGAGAAATTAGAAATTTTCCTATTATTAAAAATGAAAATGCATGGGGCAGGCATTCTGGTGCAGCAGATTTACCCAATGCTTGGGACGCCCCCATGGAAGTGCCATTTCAAGTCTGCATTACTCCACACTTCCGATTTGGATTCCTGCAAATGTGCCTCTGAGGTGTATCTGGGTTTCTGCAATTCATGAGGGAAACCTTGATGGAATTCCTGGACCTTAGCTCTGACATGGCCTTACCCTGCCTGTTGTGGGCATTTAGAAAATGAATCAGTAGATAATACATCTGTCTTGCCCTCTCTATATGTCACCCTGTCCATTTGGAAAAAGAAAGTGAATTAATATCATTATTTTAGTTTTTTCAATCCTCAGGTCTTTAAAAAATGTGTTATACTGAAAAGTTGGGTGTACTGTTTTTAACATTCAGCAGCAAAAGGAAATATGACCATCTTCTGAAAAGAGTTTCCAAGTACTCTGAGATCCCAATTTAAGTGACATACTTTACTGAAGTGTCTCCACATTAAACACTTTGCATTTTGTCCCTAGTTATCATAAGATGGGGTCTGTTTGTTTCCAGTATCATTTAAAATAAATATTAGCAACAGACACAAAGTTGTCTTTACCCCATTATGTAAAACACATATTATTTCTGGATGCATCTGGCAGCATTTAGGTTTGGTAGAGAGTTAGGATACTGCTGTATGGCCATGGGTAATTTGAGTACTCCTTGGAGAGCCCAAGCTAAAACAGAGGCTCAGACTGAAGATGTCAACCTTGCAGGCAGTGTGTGGTTCTCAGTGGGTGGTCAAGGTGAAGGTGTCTGTTTCTTCTACAGAAGTCCTGACCCACTTTCACCAAGATTTATCCTTCCTCATCCATGTGCAATGTCAGGTAGCTGTGCTATGTCACATGAACTACACACTGCCTTCTACACTTATTGGCCCTCATGTCCCACAGCTTGTTTTTTCCAATCATGCCTGACACCATCAACAATTGTTATTAGAGAATTTGTATAGAGGTCTTGACTTAGGCACAGAACAGGCTGGGGCTTTGCTGGAGCCATGTCCTTCATTCTAAGCATGCAGATAATTGGTAAAAATTGCCCCCAGAATAATAGCCATTAGACAGATAATTAACCATGAGAATAAAGAGCTGGGCCAAGGGTTCCATATCACTGCCAGTGTCCTGTCACCATGTTTATCAGCAGAGGCTGCCAAAACAACTCTGTCCTCAGGGAGCCATTTTCCAGGACCAGGCACCCAGGATCTAGAAATTGCAGAGCATGACAGGCCTGCCTCCTTTACTGGGTGACTCCAGAGAAATAGTGATGCAGGGAGCAGTGTGGTATGACTTGGTATCTCTGCAAATTCCTCCCATATGCTCAACAGAATGTGGGAGTGCAAATAATTAATTGAGGCCCAGCATGTAATTCACCACTGGGTGGGTGATGTAGAAGTATTTATTTTTTACCTTTAATTGGGGGTATTCAGACCATGAAACGTACTACTCAGATCACATGACTTTGGCACTGTTTGGTGTGAGGAGCTAGTCACCGAATAGAAATAAATAAATAAATAAAATATAGGAATATAAATAAATATATATATGTATACGCACACACTCAAATCTTTTTTTCAGAATTCAGAAATTTTTCCATAGCATACATACCACTCCCAGCTCACTCACAGTTGGTGGAATTGACAGCAATAACTGGTAGTGTTGAAAAATTCCAGCTGATGTTTTTATAGCAAGAAGAATGCACTGGCCGGTGCCATGGCTCAATAGGCTAATCCTCCACCTAGCGATGCTGGCACACCGGGTTCTAGTCCCGGTCAGGACACCGGATTCTTTCCCGGTTGCCCCTCTTCCAGGCCAGCTCTCTGCTGTGGCCCGGGAGTGCAGTGGAGGATGGCCCAAGTACTTGGGCCCTGCACCCCATGGGAGACCAGGAGAAGTACCTGGCTCCTGCCATCAGATCAGCACAGTGCACTGGCCGCAGCGCGCCAGCCGTGGCGGCCATTGGAGGGTGAACCAATGGCAAAGGAAGACCTTTCTCTCTGTCTCTCTCACTATCCACTCTGCCTGTTAAAAAAAAAAAAAAGAATAAGAAGAATGCACTAAGCCCCATCCTGATTGTGTTCTTTTTTCTGTTGTTGCTCTCCCTATGGCTGCTGTAGGATTTGCTCCTCATTTCCTGTGCCTGCAGCTTTCCTTTCTGAGAAAGTTGCAGTTCTGACATCCAGGAAGCAAAGGAAGAACATTTTCTTTCCAAGATCAAAGTGTTGCTTTAGTAGATCTGGCATTGAAAAACTACCAGCTGTGCTAACTGAAGTTGAAGTAAACACATAATTGCGATGGCCAGAATCCTTGTGTCTCTATGGTTCTCCCTGTGTTACACTTCTCATGAGACTTTTGTGTCTGATCTGATGGTTCTGCTGGTGGCTTCTTTCAAGATGACTAAAGTCCATGGGCTCCTGCACCAAACTGGGAGACCTGGATGAAGCTCTTGGCTCCTCCTGGCTATTGTGGCCATGTTGGGAGTGAACTAGCAGATGCAAGATTCTCTCTCTCTCTCTCTTTCTCTCTCTGCACCTCCCCCCAAAGCTTTCAAATAAATAAAATACATCTTGAAAAAATGAGTATTACTCAATTATATTACATGTCTAGCAATGGTTCTGAGCCCTCTCAACTGTATTTTCCTGCATCTGGGAGAATCCAGGCTCACCATCGTTAATGCTGCATGTGGCAGGGTTAGAGGGAAGAGGAGATGAAAAATCAATACATGTGCCAACTCATGTATTTTACCCTGAGAAACTACATAGGTATTACTTTACCCCTATTTATTTGACTAGAGCTAGCTATAGGCAACAACATAATAAAATCTAACTTGTTTCTAGGAGAAGAGAAATAAAATACTCATTAACAACCCTGAAAAATCAACATCAATAAACCCCAGGTCCTCAAATAGTCAGTTGAATCTCCTTCTGGCTAAGAATAAGTGTGATCTTAAGGGAAACAATTAAAAATCTCTATTCAGCCATAGCATAGAACTAAAAGTGTTTTGAATGATGCACAACGATATCTTCAGTTTTGAAGTCATCACTTTAAACACATAAATGTTAAGGAACAGTTACTTAGAATATAGATGTAAAAAATGCAGAGGGCTCCAACCAAAAAGGAAATAAAGTTGCTAAGCCTTCGCTCAACAAGGCCTCTAAGCTTTTGCTCAAGTTTGACAAGGCCTCAAAGCCTTTGCTTGAGTTTGCTGCACTTCTGCATCTCAGTGACTCAGTGTTTCCAACAATCTAAGATGGCCCTCAGGGGAGGTACCTAGCCTGACAGGAGACTTCCATATTCATGGACAGTATGTGTCCTCGGCTGTGATAGGCCCTTGAGGGCATGCCCGGCTTGTGTCCTGCCTTACCTTTCAGCTGGTTGGCTCAGTTCCCTTGTGCCCTGGACAGCCCCCTTTCTGTGTCTATAAAAGCTCTTCCCCTCCCAATAAAGTCAAGAACCCGGCTGTGCCCTGGGCATTGACTAATCTCCCGGCTCTGGTGTGGTTCCTTTGCCATTGACACTCATCATCCCACTCGGCCCCTGAGCTCCCCAGGCTGGCCCTGAGGAGCTCTACTGGACATGCTGCCCCGTGATGAGCAGCAAAACAAGATATGTAGTTTAAAAATAACTGAAGGAATTAAAATGTTTTAAAAGAAAACATTCATTTAATGAAAATTAGATTAGTAGCGTGGGACAGAAACAAGAGAAAAATATGAACAAAAAAAGAAAACTCAGAATATCAAATCAAAATTATTTTTTATTTTTTTAAAAATATTAACAATTAAAATATATACTCATGGGATACCACATAATGTTTAATACATACACACATTGAATAATAATAAATTGAGTTAAATATGCATTTTTGAGCAATTAACATTTCATTATCATGAAAACTTTCAAAATATTTTCTTCTAAAGTTTTTAAGAAAAATATATATTTTTATAACATGTAGACATTTTACTGTTTACTGTGCAATGGAATACCAGAACTACTTACTTCTAAGTAACTTAGTGTTTGTTAGTTAAAATTATTCCATCTCTCACACCCCTCAGTAATCCCCACCATTATATTTTTAAATTCTTAAGCCTTTTTAGATTCCACATATGAATGAGTAAGATCACCCAATACATGTCTTCTTTAATTTTGTTTGGCTAATTTCACTTAACTGACCTCCAGTTCCATATATGTTGTTGGAAATGACAATTTTCAGTCTTATTTATGACTGAAGAGTACTCTATTGTGAAAGCATACCGCATTCCTTTATCCATTCAGGACTGGGTAGACAATGAGATTGTTTCTCTTTCTCAGATATTATGAATAGTGCTGCAATAAACATGGGAATGCAGGTATCTCTTCAACAACTGATCTTATTTCCCTTTGATAAACACCCAATTGTGGGATAGCTACATCGTATAATGTTGTTTCCAGTTTTTCAAGGGAAGAGCACATTTTTCCTCTATAACTGTACTAATAAATATTCCCATTGACAGTGTAAAAACCTTCTCCTCTCTTCATCCTTGCCAGCCCGTGTTATCTTTTGTTTTTCTGATTATAGTCAATCTAACTGCATATGTGTGTATGTGGAATCAGTCTTACATTCCCAGGACGAATCCTATTTAATCATGGTGAATAATCTTTTTAATGTGCCTTAGGAGTTTCTTTGGCATATTTTGTTGCAGACTTTTTCATCTATCTCAAGGATACTGGTTTATAGCTGTCTTTTTTATTCTGTCTTTGGCTGACTTTTGTATTACAGTGATATTGTCACATAGATTGAGTTTAAAAGAGTGTCCTTTCTCTCTTTCTGCCTCTGCCTTGCTGTAACTCTGCCTTTCTACTTTAGATTAGTTGGAGCTTCTGTTAACTATATACATCTCTTGAATACTTAAGCAACTTCTGTTACAGTCAGCTCCATAAATCAATTTTCAGGAAGGTGAAAATAATGGAAAATGAAGAAAAGGAACTAGACTACAGACAGTGAGTATTAATTACAACATGTTTTAAAAAGTTATGACCCTCAAATTTATATGCTTAACTGTAGGATACCAAAATATAAGAAATTATAAATATAAAAATTCCCAAGATTAAATTTTACAGTTTTGCTTTTCTCCCCAAATTCAAGGCAGGAATAAAAAAAAACATATACTCAAAAATATAATCTCCATAAGTTAACAGAAATTTTACAGGTTTCCAGTTGAAGGAAATCAATGATTCACAAAAGTGGAAATAATGAGCTGATATTAACTTTAACTGAAAGATTTGAAGCTAGATAACTGTGGAATCTCATCTACACAACAAAGATAAAGCCTGAAACTCAGTATCCTTACTTTTTTTAAAAGATTTTATTGATTTTATTCAAAAGTCAGAGTTACACAGAGAGAAGAGAGGCAGAGAGAGAGGGAGTTGTTCCCTCCGTAGGTTCACTCCCCAGATGGCCACACCGGCCAGAGCTGCGCCAGGAGTCAGGAGCCTCCTCCAGGTCTCCCATGTGGGTGCAGGGGCCCAAGGATTTGGGCCATCCTCCACTGCTATCCCAGGCCATAGCAGAGAGCTGTATCAGAAGAGGAGCAGCCAGAACTAGAACCGGTGCCCATATGGGATGCCAGCACTGCAGGCGGAGGATTAACCTACTGTGCCACGGCGCTGGCCCACAGTTCCTTAGTTCCTTATTGAGGAACTATGTATTCATTCATCAAAGTGATATATATTTAGAAAGATTATATCAGTCATGACCTTTATCTGATAGAAATATTCTTAAAAAGACTTATATGAAATAATTTGTTAACGCCGATAAAAATTTGAATAAGATAAAATGTGGAAGGAAGGATTGCTATGAATGAATAAACATTTGTCATCTTTTTATCTACCACTTATCTATAATTATCTAAATTTTGATCCATAATCTATCCACATATGTATGCTTACATCTAGATAGTATTATAGGAATGCCTGAGATTGTAATAATTATGTTGAAGAGGATTCTTGAACTATAATAGATATATTACAAGGAAACCCAAAATAGAAACATGGCCAAGCTCAGAGTCAGTTGAGAGGAGTGTGGTAAGTAAAATCTTGCAAAGGGCATACCTAGGGAGGGAGGGAGTGTGGGAGTCTCAATAGCCTGGTATTTCTTATTTGGAGAAGAAAAACAACAAGGGTAAGAATAGATTTTTATGACAAACATACCAAATTAACTGTTCTTACATTATATATTACCATTAAAAAAGATAGTGATATGCCTCACATTGACCTCCCCCCAAAAAAGTGTGTTGGGGGTGATGGCACCAGAAAAGAGACAAAATATGATGAAACATAAAACTAGCATATATTGATAAACTAAAGGCCAGTGGATAATTACATATTAGATATAATTTTATTAGAAATAGGAAAGATAGTTTCACATTACCTAAAATAATATTTAAATTTAAATAATATTTAAATGTTTAAAAAAAGGTAAAAAATGGCAGAGACACAATAGGCATCAACATAAAAATATTAAGTGTCTCTGTTAACATCTGATATGTGTAATATAATAATGAAGTTATTAAATATGATAAAGATATGATAGACACTATGTGTTTACACAATTTCTAAATTTTTTTATTTTTATTTTTTTATTTTTTTTTTTTGACAGGCAGAGTGGACAGTGAGAGAGAGAGACAGAGAGAAAGGTCTTCCTTTGCCGTTGGTTCACCCTCCAATGGCTGCCGCGGCTGGCGCGCTGCGGCCGGCGCACCGCGCTGATCCGATGGCAGGAGCCAGGAGCCAGGTGCTTTTCCTGGTCTCCCATGGGGTGCAGGGCCCAAGCACCTGGGCCATCCTCCACTGCACTCCCTGGCCACAGCAGAGAGCTGGCCTGGAAGAGGGGCAACCGGGACAGAATCCGGCGCCCCGACCGGGACTAGAACCCGGTGTGCCGGCGCCGCTAGGCGGAGGATTAGCCTAGTGAGCCGCGGCGCCGGCCACAATTTCTAAATTAAATATAACAAATTACATGCACCACTCAAAATATCAATTAATTATATACAGTCAAAACTATTGAAAATTCAAACTGATAAGGAAATTAAACTTTGGAAGTGGAGAATGTAGTGTATTCTACTTTAATAATTAGGTAAGTAGTGCAAGATAAATATGTATTAAAATTAAGTCAAGTTACTAGTAACATTAATACATATGATTTTTGTATGCATTATTTGACTAATATGTATGATTTGAATATATCAACCACACTCACTTTTGTTTTTCCATGGAGCATTTCCACACATGGCTGTTAAGGCAAAAGCAGCAAATTCTTTGCTACTCCAAAATAAATACAAATAAAACTGACAACCATAAATTTCAGCACTCTTAAATATAATCAAGAAATTGAAGCATAATGTCCATCCACTGATGAATGAAAAAATGTAGCACATATATGCACAGTGGATTACTATTCAGCAATTAAAAAGAGGACATCGTGCCATTTACAATAATGTATATGGAACTGGAGATCATTAGAAACAAGCCAATCACAGAAAGAGAAGTACTCACTTCATGATCTCACTTCCATGCAATAATATAAAAAGATCAATGTTATGTAGATAAATAGTATAATGAGGGTTCACAGAAGCTGTGGAGAGTAAAAGGGAGGAGATGTATTGAAAAGTATTTAATTGGTACCAGTTATGGTTCCATAGAGGAAAGAAATACTGTTGTGTTTCACAGTACGATATTATTGATAATGATAATTTATGGCATATTTCTCTAAAATGAGAAGAAATTATTTAGTATGTTCTCACCATTAAGAAATATTAAATATTTGAGAAGATGTATATGTTTACCCAAACTGGAAATTACAAAATAAGGACAGATATCAAACATCTCCCAATATCCCATAAACATGAAGAATTTTACATATCAGTGAAAACAAAAACCCATAAAATTTACATTGTTATTCAATGCATTCTTTTTTTTAGATTTATTTTATTTATTTAAAAGACAGAGTTATAGAGAGGTAGAGACAGAGAGAGGTCTTCCATCCGCTGGTTCACTCCCCAGATGACCACAACAGCCCGAACTGTGCTGATCCAAATCCAGGAGCCAGGAGCTTCTTCCAGGTCTCCCATGTGGGTGCAGGGGCCTGAGGACTTGGGGCATCTTCTGCTATCCCAGGCCATAGCAGAGAGCTGGATTGGAAGAGGAGCAGCCAGGACTAGAATTGGCACCCATATGGGATGCCAGCGCTTCAGGCCAGGGCTTTAACCCACTGCACCACAGTGCCGGCCCTGAAAACATTCTTAATACAATGCTTAAACCACTCACAAAATCATCTTCCCATCCTTGCTGTTTACTCATATCTCTGCTTGTTAATGCCCCCTTTGAAATTAAATGAGAAGGCTGATCAGTTATTCTTGTGGATTATAAAATGAAAGTTGATATGGAAGGTAAACTACAGCATGATGGCTAACAAATTATAGTATAAGGATAAATTTATTCTCTAATACAAAAACACATTTCAGGACATCAAATTTTAGTGCTTAAAATGATTTCAATGAAGGCTTAAATGAATCTTCAAAAATATTTACAAGAGGGAAAATAAATTAATGGTCTTGGAATTAAACCTGTGTCTTGCATATCAATTATGGGAGAATAATCAGATTACCTGATTTTTAATATTTTACACTTGGAGAGAGAATATTTTATGGAAAATGATTAATTGTTTGATTATGTAGCACTGTTTCTAAGCGGCTGTGTAGATGGGAAAGCCATTCAAATTACCTGTCAGTGAATATAAAACATAAATTAAGTACATTGTGATAGCTTTATAACATTCAGAAGAAAAAGCAAAAAAAAAATTAAGAAAAAGTAAGTTCATTCCTCTAATGCCACCAAGAATGGGCTAAGCCAAAGCTGGAAGCAAAGAACTCAATCAAATATGTGTGTTATGTATGCAAGTACTTGAGTCATGGCTGCATTAGCAGAAAGCAGGAGCTAGAAGCAGCATCTGAATATTGCTCTCAGGCACTCCAAAATAAGACAGGATTCATAACTGGTGTTTTAGACAATAGGCTAAATGCCTGCTCTCTGAAACAATTTTTGTTTTATTTTTGAGTGAAAATTTCCAAGATATAGAAATCATGTTTATTATACAAAATATTATTTTTGAAATATTTAACAGTAAGCTCAAATGTATTATACTCAAATATACCATTTGATGTCAAACAAAATTTTTGACAGATGAGCAAATATATTCTACATATAAATCATTATTTGGTGGATAATGACCACCAAATGAGCCATATTACATTTTTCATTGTTTTGGCAAAATTTGCCTTTGAAAACATGTCACTGAGAATGGGACAATATATTTCTTGAGTAAATTCATTCATGGATAGTGGCAAAAAGGGGGACAATCATTCAAAATATTTATCCTGTTTTTACTTTTATTTATATAAGGGGAAAATGTCATACATTTCAAAGGTATAGGATTTTATTTATTTATTTATTTGAGAATTAGAATTACAGAGAGAGGCAGAGAGAAAGGCTTTAACATCTGCTGGTTCACTTCCTAAACGCCTGTCACTGCAGGAGATGGGCTTATCTGAAGCAAGAAGCCAGGAGTTTCTTCTGGGTCTCCCACATGGATGTCGGGGCCCAAGCACTTGAGCCATCCTCCACTGCTTTCCCAGGCCATTGGCAGGGGGCTTGAGTAGAAGAGGTTCAGCTGAGACATGAGCCATTGCCCATTAAGATGCTGGGACTGCAGACAGAGGCTTAGGCTACTACACCATGGTGCCGGCCCATAAATACAGTGTTAAGAGCAAAAATACTCATTCTTAGCTCATTTTTTAATTTTATTCAATACCTATCAAATTCTCTCTTCTATTGAGTCTCTTTTTATCTTTATTATGGATGCCAGTTCCCTGATTTTCCTTTATTCTATAAATCTATATAATCTTCTAGAGAATTCCCTTGTCCTGTCTTGTGGATATGCCAGCATGAAACATGCTCAAATCCTTACATGTGATTTGAGGTCAGAATCAACTTTTTCCAATCCACTTTCATTATAAAGAATTGTATCTACCCGTTGTTCACTGTTCTTCCATAAGTCGCTAATGCATTTTAAAATTTTCATCAAATTTTGTCTTCCTACATATTTTTGTGCTACTAAAATCTCCAAATTCATATCCATCAGCAGAATGGCTTTTATCATTTATAAATGGAAATAAAAATAATTCAGTTTAATTTATTTTTCAATTTTTAATTTTTCTTAAAGTGTGTATTTCTTTTTTCAAGAAGTCACTGAGGGAACCAGTAATCTCAGTAAGAATATTATCTCACATTGCAGTTCTGTCTTACCCAATATTGTCTAAATGTATCTCTCATTTATTGTCTTCAGTCTCATTATGCAGCTATAAGAGAGAAGCTAAGAATGGATAATCTATAGGGACAAGAAATTTACTGTTTTTCAGTTATGGATGCTAGAAAGTTCAATAGCATGGTGCTCACATCTGGCAAGGTTATTCTTATGTCATCTTATGAAAGGAGGTCATTCTTGTTATGTCGTCTCATGAAAGAAGGCAGAAAGTTTGGAGAGCATGTTCAAAGGACAGGAAAGAAAGAAACTCAACTTACCACCTATCAGAAAGCCACTGCTCTGAGAAAATCATTAATCCATTAATGACATAGTCACCTCTTAAAAATCTGAGGATTAAATTTCCTACAAATGAATTCTGGGGACACATTCAAACCAATCACTTATCTAGTAAAACTATTTGTTTATTTTCCCCAATACTTTTTACCCATGTTTTAAAGAATCATAAAAAGGAAACTTGCCTTAGTTCTTTTTATAATTTCATAATACTACCACTATGTTGATCTTTTCAATAGAAATCTCATCTCAGTGATGTTTGTTGGTGCAGGAAACAGGTGGGAGTAGAGAACGTTTGGAAACCTAAGTATTGCAGACCTCAGATTTAGGTTCATAATCTTGAAGATAAAAATGAGGTTTATGCATCACTCCTTGTATGCATAGTAATAAGGAGATTGTGAATAAAATTTTTATTAATGAAAGTGACTTTAGTTAAATCATGTAAAAGTGAGGTTTATTTTTATAGTTTATACTTACTTTATAAAGTCCATTATCACAAAATTTTATGTGGATTACATAGATTTCAAAAAGTCTTTATAAAACTGGTTTATGATAAAACACAGTCATGTGAAAGCATAAATGTAATGCCAAAGCAAATAAGGCTCTAAATCTGGCTTCTTTAGCACTATTGCTAATTATGTGCAAAAGGATATGCTCTTTACATTGTATGATACTTAGCATCATTTCATAGCCTCTACTACTGCTGGGCTACCACAAGCCAGTAGCCACCCGCTTTTAAAGGAATAGCTCCCGAAAATCACTCTAGACTTTGACCAATGTTCTCTGAAGCCCATTAGCATCCACCCCTGAGAACCATTGCTGTTAGTGCAATGGAATTCTGGAACTCTCTACAATCAATGAGAATCCTGTCCACAAGGCCAAGTTCTACCTTGGCAGAAATCATCATTTTTAATGTTATCTTCTATTTAGACTAGGTAATTGTTTTTATTGTTTTTTGTGCTTATGTTTCTTACAGTGTACCTGGCCACTCTTTCCAGTGTTGGAATTTTTCATGGAGAGTAATTTTAGGAATTAAAAAAGTCCTGAGAAATCAAGTGTCTGCTAAATATAAGACTAATACAAAATATATTTACATTTTTATCTTCAGATTTTACAATACACAGATTCTAAAATTTGGAAGGAATTTAAATTACAATGTGCACTCGCTCTTTATCAATATAAAGTAATTATTGATATTTGAAACTTTTTTCTTCTCTAATCATTTTTGAGTGCTTTAGTACATATAATGTGTAGTGTAATATGCTACAAAATACTTACTATGGCAACGTAGTGACTATACGGTGACAATGATAAGATAAAATTTAAACATAGTAGCTTTTATATTTGGTTGAGGGAGTTAATGAACAAAATGTACTATGAAGAAAGACTTTGAATCAATTCAACTGTAAGAGTAGAGAAAACTTCATGAAATGTTTAAACATACTGTAATCCTACTCAAGCCCTGTCTTTAAGGTTTCTCCATTTCATTCATTTTGAATATGACCATCAGATCATCCTTTCTCAATTATATATTTCATTGCCTTCAAATTCTTAAAATATTTCAGTCCACTAATATAAAGGTTTCAAATATATGTATTCAATATATTCAAAAATATTTTGGCATTCTATCATCTCAGACTCTATTTCAAAGGTAATATTTTTAGATTTCATAACTAAGGGAATTTTAATATTTGAGAAAAACAGCAAACTGCATACACTTAAAACAATTTAAAAGCATCATAAAGACAATCATGAATGATTAATATTTGTCTTTTAGAACTGTTACCAGGTGCTTAGCAATAAATTTAGGATATTAATAAGACTGTGGATTCTTGCCACGAATTCAGAGAATTCTGAATACTGGCACAAATAAACAAGGTGGCATGATAAGTTTTAAGTTCTTTATTCAGTGGGCGAAATGCATAAGGGAGAGAGTGTCCTATCTAAAAGCGAGAGGGAAATCTGGATTCATACTGAGCACCAGGAGCCAGCTATGTGGAGGAACATGCAGGCCAAGAAGCTTGGGGTGGGTGGCTCTAAGGCCATGTGCTCTGAAGACTCAGAGCAGCAAGGGTTTGCAATGGCTAAAGAGGGAGAGAAAAAAAAAAAAAAGAGCCAGGCCCGGGCCCAGTGTTCCAGGCCTTTAATCCACTTCCAAAGGGGAGTGCTTAATTAGTCTGATTGGCACATGGATGCACTGGTGTGGTCAGGTAGGGGCATGAGGTCACACATGGGCATGGTGAAGGTGTTGTCTTCCAGCTCACAAACCTTATCAATTTTATACTATATGCCTGCCTACAACAGAACCACTAAATCTTTGTACTTGGTTCTTTATTGAACCTCATTAATTTTTATAGATTTACATCTTGTATAACAAAATAGTTTCAGTTTCAATGGCAACATGTAGCTTGAAGTGCATTTATTAACTGTATATTTAGTTTCCATGAACCATGGCATTATTAAAGGAAATATATTTAAACAACATATTATTCTTATTTTTAAAAAATCCTTTACATTTTTATTTGTTAAATGTCTTTTTAATTGTTAATGTAGAAAGAACAGATTTTATGCAATTTATAGGTACAACTACAGAAACAACCACGATTCCATCATTCCTCTGCTCCTCCTTACCCCCACTCCTCCATTCCTTTCTCTCCATAAGTTTTTGAATCTAAAAGCCACAGACTTTGCCTTATAATATTTGCAATACAAGGAACAGTTCATGGAATTGCAGAATCAGCAATCACAGTGGAGCTTGTTAACCTGCAGACATTTAGGTTGTTCTCACACAAATAAATCAGATCTACTTTCCACAAGATCCCCAGATACTTCACAGGCTTATGAAATAAACATGCTCCTAGACCGTAACCAGTTTTGCTTAAATAATGCACTGAAATGTTCTCATACTCTGACAAGAAAATAAAGCATGTTTTCTCTTTTTGTTTACTAATACAACACAGCAATAAAGCAAGTTTGGAGAATGAAATTAAAGAACAAATACAATGCATAAAGAATTCCAGGCCAGCAGCGTGGAGCTGCTACCAAGTGGGCTCCAGTCCTCGAGAGTGCCTCCGCGCAAGGCAAGGCTCAAACCAGGCACTTCCCGGAGGGGCAGCGGCAGGAACCTGTGGAGGCCAGCGCACCGCGGGCTGCATGGACAGTGGTGGACACCAGGCAGAGGCGGCGCTTCTCGGCAGGCACACATGGAGTCCCAGAGGCTGTGGCTCCAGGACCCACTGCCCTCGCTGCCCCTCCCCACGCCGCCGCCTCCCTGGTCACTGCGCCCAGCGCGCCTGTGCCCAGACTGGCCCTCGCCCCTGTGCCCCGGCCGGGTGGCCACCGCCAGAGCAGGCGCGGGGGCAGGAACCGGCCTCCGTGATGAAGTTCAAGCCCAACAAGTCGCGGACCTAGGGCGACGCAGGCTTCCGGAAGCATCGGCGAGACTGGGCTTCCAGAGCCGGCAACACTCGCTCCCAAGACCAGTGCGTTGTCCCAGGAGGAGTGGAGCCGGGGAGGAGCCTGGCGGTGCTGTAGTGAGAGGTTTACCGGAGGCTGGAGTCGAGTGAAAATTAGGCAGACTCCTGGGCATATTTGAGAACCAAGCCCCAAAGCAGAGGACCTATGTTTGTGTTCTCATAGTCACCGCACTATCAGAAGACTGGGAAGACACAATACAGAAAGGAAGAGACACTGGTCGAAAGCACAGGCTGCAGGCAAACTTCCCGGTATCATAAACCTGTTTTTGCAGAATTCCTGCGAACACTAAAGCCAGGTTGTCCCCCACACAGTGCAAACGCCAGTCCCTTCCCTCCAGGATAATAATGCCTTGTCTGCGTGCCATCTGCTGTGAGATGGAACTGGGCAGACCTCTGCCACCACGTGCAGTCTCATGGTGGGGAGGGGGGACTTCATCTTCCTTAGCAAACCTCTGCATAATGCTTCTAAACTACTTGGATTTGCTACACAGCGATTTCAAACAATTTTCGTGTTTTTCAAATGCCTTCAAATCGTCTTTAAAAACCATTGTAAAATATTTAATAAGCCAAAACCATGTGGAAATATTTTAGATGTCTTCAATGCCCCCCATATTATTTTGGTAATAATTTTTTTCACAGCAGTAATTTTTGTCCACTTAACATAAGCATCGTTTAATTTTCACATCTAATTATTGTGGGTATATTTTCCCCTTAATTTTTTTGTTATTCGTGTCATTAACATATTAAACAAATCCTTCTATAGTGGAAATTAGTGAAAAATACATTTGAAATTAAAGGAAACCATCCTTCTCAAAACTTGCTTCATAAAACCAAATCTGTAATTCTTAAATTTGAAATGTGGGCTGTTTATGTTTGGTTCCATAACTATTTTGACCCCCGTGGCTCTTTGGGGAATTTATCGACTCTGTCATCATAGCTGCCCTCATGGCACTAGATAGCTGACATGGCTGTTTCACAGGAAGTATCATTCTAAAGAGTTGGTAAATTTTAGGGAAATACTGTTAGCAAAATGCACGTATGAGTACATCATGAGAGTTATTTAGCACACTCAATCACCATTTCCCTGTATAATTGTTTTACATAGAATACTGCAAAATGCTATTTCCCTCTATGTAAATTAAGTAAAACATATTTTCAGTTTTTAGGTTTAGTGATGTGGCAGGGACTATTCCCCTAAGATAGAAAAATCATTGGCTAGGGGCTGGTGCTGTGGTGCAGTGGGTTAACACCCTGGCCTGAAGCGCCAGCATCCCATATGGGCATCAGTTCTATCCCAGCTGCTCCTCTTCTGATCCAGCTCTCTGCTATGGCCTGACAAAGCAGTAGAAGATGGCCCAAGTCCTTGGACCCCTGCACCCATGTGGGAGACCTGGAAGAAGTTCCTGGATCCTGGCTTCAGATCGGCGCAGCTCTGGCCGTTGCGGCCAATTGGGGAGTTGAACCATCCAATGGAAGATCTCTCACTCTCTCTCTCTCTCTCTCTCTCTCTCTCTGCCTCTCCTCTCTCTGTGTAACTCTGACTTTCGAATAAATAAACATAAATTAAAAAAAGAAAAATCATTGCCTAAAGGCAGAAATGCTAGGGTCTTTCCAGCAGAGGCTTTCCAAGAACAAGGGGGCAGAGGGAATGTTCTGTTCCAAGAAAAGCCATCTTGCAACCTCAACAGTTTTTAATATACCTATTTGCAGCCTTGCAACAATTATATAGGCAGTGCTGTAGCCCTAGAATATCTAATCAAAATATGTATAACCAAATATATAAAAGAAAACTCACGGTTGGTGCCCTGTTTTGTTCAGTGCCCAGTCTCTATAAACAAATCCTCTGGTTCTGCTGGCATAAAATAGGGAATAAAACCTGCTTCCTGCTAAGAGCCTTGATGGCCTGCTTCTCTGTCCAAGTTTCCTGCTATAGTGGCACCCCTTCAGTTGATATTCCATGCTTACTAATAACCTGAGGATTGGGGTCTGACCTTGTACCCAGCCATGATGATTGTACTGCAGTGGAGAAACGCGGCCTTCTGCTGTTCAGTTGTTACAGACAAGGGCTGCTCAGATCTCATTTTTCTAGGTGTGAGGCACCAAGACATACCTGAGCTTAGGATCATCCTCACATGCCTTTATCCACACTCAAAGTATTCCATCTAGACCACAGGAGTACTTTGTGGGAGACTTCTGCACTGCCCCACCAGGTCAGAAAGGAAGGGAGAAAAAAAGCCTCTGAGTAAGGTGTGTGGTGGGTGAGGGTAGGATCATTTTTATGTAGACTTCAGCTTTTTTAATTGATTTGCTGACGCAGTAGAAACTACCCAACATTGTGTTTTTGTAAACATGAACTTTTCCAACCAGCTAGCTGCCAACCCATGTTCTGTCAAGCACACCATCGTAGAAAACTGAATGGGGAAATGATCATTGTACTCACTGGATAATTTTGCATGGTTTCATTTGAGATAATTGGTAAGAATCTTAACATTTTACATTTGGAAACTTCAAATAAAAATAGAAGTAAAATTTAAAAGAAGTGTAGTAATTTAAAAGGTTAATTTTTTAAACTTTTATTTATGAATATAAATTTCCAAAGTACAGCTTATGGATTACAATGGCTTTCCCCCACCCCATAACTTCCCTCCCACCTGAAACCCTCCCCTCTCTCTCGCTCCCTCTCCCCTTTCATTCACATCAAGACGCATTTTCAATTATCTTTATTTACGGAAGATCAATTTAGTATATATTAAGTAAAGCTTTCAACGGTTTGCACCCACACAGAAACACAAAGTGAAAAATACTGTTTGAGTACTAGTTATAGCATTAAATCTCAATGTACAGCACATTAAGGACAGAGATCCTACATGAGGAGTAAGTACACAGTGACTCCTGTTGTTGACTTAACAAATTGACACTCTTGTTTATGGCATCAGTAATCACCCTAGGCTCTTGTCATGAGCTGCCAAGGCTATGGAGGCCTGTTGAGTTCGCCGACTCTGATCATATTTAGACAAAGTCATAGTCAAAGTGGAAGTTCTCTCCTCCCTTCAGAGAAAGGTACCTCCTTCCAAAAGGTTAATCATTAATCACTAAAAGGATATGAAGATTTAGCTTTTAAAAATATAGTGTGAAATTCCATAAAATATTATTCTAGAAATAAAATAAGATTTAATAGTTGACTGAAATAATTTAATGGGCTGTATAATAAGTATGTTAGTTAGACAAATAATGATGAGTATATATATGCTGAAAAAATTAAATTTTCTTTTAAAATCATTTATTATTTTATTGATTTGAAAATCAGACAGAGGGAGATCTCCAATCCTATTTTTCACTCATCAAAATACATAACCTAATATTAACTATAAACTATTTATGTTAAAATGCCACAAAGTAGTAATGCCTCAAATCATTGCTCATGTATGTGGCATTATTTAGCATTGTCAGATGATATATCCATTAATATGTAGATGTTAGTTCTCCCCTATTTTCTTCTATTTCCTTATATTTACCCATATTTCTCTTTTCTTTACTATTTTACCCTTATCTATCTTCACAATTTTCTCCTCTCTTTCATTTTAGTGATTTCCAATGAGAAGGAAAATTGCAAAATTCTATTCAAAGACTGAAATTAAAAGGGATTATTTGAGGTGAATTTCAAAACAGGAGGTGTGCTATTTTAATGTACAATAAAATATTATTGACTTTTTAATTGATTCAGTAAAAGGAAAACAGGAAGACTCAGCTGAAAGATGGGAGTGGAATATCGGAAAGGAAGTGCAAACTAGGGTATCTTTCTCTCATTCCTATAAACTCTCAAAAAAAAAAAAAAAGCCTTGCCCTGAGCAGGTAGCAAGATAAAAGTAATCATTGTTCCTATACTGTGCCCTTTTTAAACAAATTCCGAATCACATGTCAGAAATCTATTTAAAATCGCTAACTCATAAAATCCTTAATAGCATACACCTGATTATTTTAATATCTGCCTATGGGCACTCTCCCCTTGAAGGTTTTCCTTTTATCAGAAACAATACATCACAACAACCAAATACAACCAGTGCAAGAAAAGTACTGCATAATGTAGAAGAATTTAAAGGACAATCTTGAGGAAAAAACTTACAGCAGAAACTTGCAAATAAGTTGTTCTCATAGAGAGTAAGAATCATATTGTAAAATATGGTTTAATCTGGTGTCCTTTGTTAAACCTCTATTATAATCATTCATACATTCCAGAGGAGATGAGATACTATAAACTTATACATAGAAACTACCAGTGCTGATACTTCTAGACACACTAAAGGAAAACAGACTTGGGGTTTCCATGATTTTCACCCCTTTTAATCAATGCTATTATTTAAATCCTTTATTCAATGTCTCCCCACACATTTTTTTCTATATTTATGTTAAGCACAAATTAGAGAAAGGAAAGTCAGTTAAATGGAAAAAGATTTCAAACTTTAAAAGCTTTTATAACCTGAAGGCTGTAAATAAAGATGATGTTGGATTTGCAGTTTGGGCAGAATTAATCAGTCCCTAAACTCAGTGCAAAATGTTGAGCTCAGATAACTTGGGCAAAATAAGATACACTTGTGTTTTTTTAAGATTTATTTTGTTTATTTGAAAGAGAGAGGTAGAGACAGAGAGAGAGGTCTCCCATCCGCTGGTTCACTCCCCATAGGGCCACAATGGGTGGAGCTGTGCCAATCCAAAGCCAAGAGCCAGGAGCTTTGTCCGGGTCTCCCACATGGGTTCAGGGGCCCAAGGACTTGGGCCATCTTCTACAGCTATCCCAGGCCATAGGCAAGAGCTGGATCAGAAGAGGAGCAGCTGGGACCAGAACCAGTACCCATATGGGATGCCAGTGCTTCAGGCCAGGGCTTTAACCTGCTGCACAACAGCAGATACACTTGTGTTTTAATGATAATCTGTTAAAAATGAACTCAGAGATGGTAGTAATGTCTTTCTACTTCAGCTGCTAAACCATAAGAGGAAGATAATATCTTCAGTTGCACAAAGTTGTTATGAGTATTCTATGAGAATATATAGGGTGCCTAGGACATCATTTTTTAAAAATCATTTTTACTTTACTATCAGAAAATGGGGTGATTTTAATAGTTGCAATTTTAGTTATATTTAGCAAAAAATAAAGAAAATTTAAAACTTCATATTCTTGTCATTCAGAATAAGGCACTTTTGAAAATCTTGTATTTGCTTTTTGTTTCATCATTCTATAGTTTTTTAAAAAATGAAATGCTCATCATACAAAATTGAAACAGTACAGTAGAAAACATAAATCGATTTAAATCATAGCAGAGAAACTGTTATCACCTATTTCAAATGAATGTTATTATAACTACATAGAGCTATAGGATAGCACAATTAGAAAAAATATACAAAGTTTAAAACTGTCTTACCCAACATCTTAGCCTGGAGTTTCTCTTTAGAAAGTTTAACCCGGGCCGGCGCCACGGCTCACTAGGCTAATCCTCCGCCTAGTGGCGCCGGCACACCGGGTTCTAGTCCCTTTCATGGCGCCGGATTCTGTCCCGGTTGCCCCTCTTCCAGGCCAGCTCTCTGCTGTGGCCAGGGAGTGCAGTGGAGGATGGCCCAAGTCCTTGGGCCCTGCACCCCATGGGAGACCAGAGCACCTGGCTCCTGCCATCGGATCAGCGCGGTGCGCTGGTCGCAGCGCGCCAGCCGCGGCAGCCATTGGAGGGTGAACCAACGGCAAAAGGAAGACCTTTCTCTCTGTCTCTCTCTCACTGTCCACTCTGCCTGTCAAAAAAAAAAAAAAAAAAAAAAAAGAAAGTTTAACCCAAACTTCTGATCTCTGAGGAAATTTTGTGTTACACTTCCATGCTGTGATTTTTATTTCCACATCACATTCCAATATCACTATTGATAGCCCAAAAGTAAATCACTGCTTTGGGTTTTATAGCCCATTATATTCAATTACATATGCAGTTTTTATTTTATGTCAATAAAATGTCTTTTAAGTCCTTGAATTATTGTACTGTTTTCTTTCTACCACCAATATGTTTTATATGCTTAGAACGTAAACATTTCCTGAACTAGGTCATTTTAAATATCATATGTAAATGACAATCACCATGCCAACTGTATGTTTTTGTTTACACTGTATTCAGAGCTATTGCTGTCTTTTCAACATTATATGTATGGTGGAGAAAGAAACATTTACCAAAGTAATATACTTCAATAAATGTTTTTGGTATAAAACAATACTAGAAACTTTCAGAGTGGACATTGTGTCACAATGGGTTAAGTCACTGCTTGCAACACCCACATTCCATATAAGCAGAGTCCTACCTCTGCTTCTAATACAGCATCCTGCTAATTACCTTAGGAGCACTAGATGATGACCCAAGTACTAGGGTTCTCATTAGTACTAGATTGTTATCATTATAAAAACTTAAGAGAGTTGAATAAATTTTATTAAAGTCATAGATCACACTACACACACACGTACACACACATACATATTCTGTCATGTGGAGACTGTCATATAATTTGTGTTTTTATCCTGTATTATCCGTCTTATGTGCTTAACAAGACTATAGGTTTTAGAAGAGTAAGAAATAAAGGCAAACAAATGAATTCCTCTTAACATAAATTTTATTTTAATTTTTATTATTTATTTGAAAGGCAGAATCACAGAGAGACAGAGAGATGTTCCATCCACTGGCTCATTAAATAATGGCAAGGGTTGGACCAGACTGAAGCCAGGAGCCAGGAGCTTCTTCTGGATCTCCCACATGAGTGCAGGGGCCCAAGGACCCAAGCCATCTTCCACTGCCTCTTAGACACAACAGCAGGGAGCTGGATAAGAAGTAGAGCAGTCAGGACTTGAACAAGCAGCCACAAAGGATTCTGGTACCACCACAATGCCATGCCACTCAACATACATTTAACACAATTAGAATTAAAGGAGGCACCATCCACATAAGGAAGAGTCACACTTAACTAATTGCCAAACTGGGATAAAACCACAGACATCTTAAAAAATAACCCAGCCTTCTTTTTCATCTGTCTCATGTTTTAATGATGTTCCTTCTCAATTTCTGTTCTTTTGTATAGATCCAGGCAAAATTCCTTCTTAATTAACATTTTTATTAACTAATCACTATGGACTGTTTTAGCTGCTATTTTATCATATAGCTATATTTTAACTATTCCATTAAAGAAATACTGAACATTATCTCTAAATTTATCCTTTATAGGTATTTAATAATTCCCAGCAAAATTCCATGAAGTTATAGCAATCATTTTGTGAAAGCTAGTCAGGGATCTATTTCACCCAAACATAAAGGTAAAATTTAATGCCAATACCGAGTTCAGTTTTTGCTAGAAGTCCAATCTTTGAAATGGGTAACCTCAAGAAATCATTATCTAACATATCCAAGATTTTAGCCAAAGTATTGGAAACATTTACTAACATATTTCAATCATATATGTGCTATTTTATGCAAGATGTCATCAAGAGGCTCAAAACCTTGCCATCTTAAAATTGGAATTATGTGGTAGACATTAGGCATAACACTTAGGTCACTGGTGAGGATATTCATGTTGAAGTGCCTGTGTTTGGTTCTCATTATTGTCTCCAGGTTCCTGCTAACTTGGGCCCTGGGAAGCAGTGGAGATGGCTCAAGTGGTTGGGTTTCTTCTACCCACATGGGAGATCTGAATTGAATTTCCAGCTCCTAGTTATAGTTCTTGGTTGTAGGCAGGCTCTAGAGAGTGATGACAATAATGACAGCTCTCTGTCTTTCTCACTTTGTCTTTCTGTACTCTCACTCTCTGAATCAATGTGCATATTTTACATGTGTCTCTCTTCCTCTCAAAATAATAAATGAATTTTCAAAGATTATAGTATCAGTTTCCATTTCTGAAAAATAGTGCCTGCTGCAAGCTTTGATTACAAATAAGCTTAGCAAATCTGCTTAATTTTGGTAAAAGCAGTAAATGTACATTTGGGAAGACAGGAATACAATTAACTCTTGGGAGCTGGGGACCATTATGTACTGCACCCAGTCAGTTAATAATATAACTGTAAATCTCACTGGATGACATAATATAAATATATAATTTTTCATATTCTACATAGAAGTTTTATGAACTAATTCTATTTTCACAGTTCATTTATTTAAAAGGTACAGTGAGAATGGATTAAAGGGAGAGCAGAGAGGGAGAGGCAGAGCATATCTTCCAATGACTGGTTCTCTCCCAAATAACTACAATTGCCACAACCACTTAGTGGCCGCAGGAAGTGAAGGAGGAACTTGTTTGGATAACTGAATGAAAATGATGCAAGCAGAGGGAACTGTCGGGAGAAAGACCTGAGCAGACACATGTCCACAGTGTTTGATGTAGAGCAAGGAAGTGAATATTCTGGGGATGGAATGATGAGAGGGTGAGCAGGAGATTCCAATGTCAAAAGAACCAAATGGTACAGGTCCTTACTACCATTCTGCTTTTACTCCACATCAGATATAAGCCATAAGAGGGTTTTGAAAAGAGCAGCAACATGTTTTATGTCACAGCTTAGCGGGATCAGTATGGTGCTGAGAAGAGACATAAGTAGGGGAAGGCAAAGGTTAAAACAGAAAATACTTAAAAGTTTATTATACTTTAAAAAAGTAAGATATCATTGTGGATGTGGCCAAAGAGGAAGTTGTGGAGATGCTGGGAATGTGTAGGATTTTGGATATACATTTGCAGGGCAACAGAAAGGACTGATGGTATACAGGGTGGCAGAGAAAAGAAAGAGAGAAGGAATGTAAGAGAAACAGATTGGGGTGGATAAATTCAGGAGTTTGATGTTGACACACATTTGAAATGGCTACACACCTAACTGGACATGCACAACAAAGCCTTGACTATGATTTTTTGAAGTTAAGTAACTAGCCCAGGAAGTAGATATAAATTTTGGAGACAGCATATAGATGGCTTTGAAGTGTTGACACTAAAAACGGTCACCATATTCTACCAGTCTCTCACCAGGCCACTTTTTGTTTCCCTAATCTCAGTGCTTCCTTGACATATCTGAGACCATGTAACCGGGGGAAAAGGACTGGAGAATTCTCAGTTTCTTAACATACTCACTTCCATTTGTTTAAAGTTTCCTGAGATTTGTTCTCCAGCCCACAGGGCACAGATGCAGTTTTGATTAGAGATCTCATGATCTCTCGTGAGAGCAGAGACTGTTGGTCTTCTCCATTTTGCTTTTGAAAGCACATATAAGGGGGATGGTGGGGTGGTACAGTGGGTTAAGTAATGGTCTAAAGCACTGGCATCCAATATGGGCACCAGTTCAGGCACCAGATGCTCCACCTCCAATCCAGCTCCCTGCTATTGTGCATGGGAAAGCAGAGGAAGATGGCTCAAAGACTTGGACTTGTGCTACCCACTTGGGAGGCATGGATGGAGTTTCAGGCTCCTGACCCTAGCTGTTGAGGTTATCTCAGATATGAACCAGTGCGTGAAAGCACTGTGTGTGTGTGTGTGTGTACACTTCTCCCTCTGTAACTCTGCCTTTCAAAGTTTAAGAATCTTTTTACAAAAGAATGAAATTACTAGGAATTCTGTGAGGAGTTGCTGTTTGAAGAAGCTTTGAAATAAACACAATGAACATGGAGCAATGGAAAAAAGTGCCCAACATAGCAGAATGCCCTAAAGAATTCCAACCCTCACTAAAAGTCTAAATCCCTGCAGATGGCCGGCGCTGCAGCTCACTAGGCTAATCCTCTGCCTTGCGGCACTGGCACACTGGGTTCTAGTCCTAGTCAGGGCACCGGATTCTGTCCCAGTTGCCCTTCTTCCAGGCCAGCTCTCTGCTGTGGTCAGGGAGTGCATTGGAGGATGGCCCAAGTGCTTGGACCCTGCACCCGCATGGGACCAGGAGAAGCACCTGGCTCCTGGCTTCAGATCAGCGCGATGCACCAGCCATAGCGCGCTGGCCATGGCGGCCACTGGAGGGTGAACCAATGGCAAAAAGGAAGACCTTTCTCTCTGTCTCTCTCTCTCACTGTCCACTCTGCCTGTCAAAAAATAAATAAAAAATAAAAAAATAAATGAATCCCTGCAGAGATGTCCCTCTTGGGCTTCCTCCAGCAGATGCTAGGATGGTTAAGGAGGCTGGGAGACTTCCGGGGAGAACTGTGGGTGTTGGCACTATTTCCCCACAAGGAGGGAGTGAGACAACTGCCTAGGCATGAATGTCAGTGATTTCCACCCCCACACTGAATCCTTTTGAGATCTTCTGGGGCATGTGGACTGTCAGTTTGAACTCAAACCCAAGAACCAACATGGGCTTGCAGAGGACTCTGGATCCTGACTGGTTCTAGAGGTTTGCGATCAGGAAGGGGCTCAGGCTGGGTCCCTGGAGTGGTCTGTTTGCCCATGAAAGTCACTGTTACTCCCTGATCCTCCTGTCTTCCTTTCTAGACCCCCTAACACTGCTTCCTCCCTGGAGACCCTTCATTGCCAGCCTCTGGGACTCCAGACGGTGGTTTCCTCCTAATCCTCCTTGGATGCTCTGGGCCTTGGCAGTTCCCCTTTTCCCACTCCTCCTCCCTGGCTTCCTCTTGCTACCCCCCTGCACCATTTCCAGGCAGTGTAGCTGCCTCCTCCTCCTGGCCCTCAACCACAGGCTTTCCTTGTCATGAGGGATTCCATTTTCTTTTTTATAATCCTTTATATAAGGGGAACAAATTTCATGTCTTTCTTATACATGGATTTAGAAGCATAATACTTCCCACCCTACTCTTCCTCCTGGGCATATTCCCAGCCTCCATCCTCCTTCCATTCTTATTATTTCCTTTAATTTCACAATGACATATTTTCAGTTTATTTTATAATTGTGAGATTAATCATTCATTAAATAAAGAATCCATTAAATAGTTCTAAGAAAAAATACTGTTCCTCAAGAGTAGAAACAAGGGCTATAAATATCAATCAATTCTCAAAATGTCAGGGAAACTTTAGTGGAGTGGGTTCATCCACTGCCCGCAGCACTAGCATCCCATATCAGCAATGGTTGAGTCTCAGTTGCCCCATTTATGATCCAGATCCCTGTTAATGTGCCCGAGAAACCAGTGGAAGATGGTCCATGTACATGGGTCCCTACACCCATGTGGGAGACCCTCATTAAGGCTCCTAGCTCCTAGTCTGGGGTGGCCAATCCCTGCCCATTGCAGCCATCTGGGAAATCAACCAATAGATGCAAGATTTCCTCTCTCTCTCTCTCTCTCTCTCTCTCTCTCTCTTTCTCTCCCCCTTCTCCCCCCTTCTTCTCCCTCTGTCTGTAACTTTGCATTTCATATAAATAAATCTTTAAAAATAAAAGAGATATTTGGGGCTGGTATTTTGGCATAGCAGGTAAAACCATTGTCTGCATTGCCAGCATCCCATATGAGTTTGAGTTTCAGTCCCAGCTACTCCACCTCTGATCCATCTCCCTGTTAATGGCCTGTGAAAATCAGAGGAAAATGGTCCAAGTGCTTGGGCCTATGAGACACACATGGGAGACTTGGTAGAAGCTCTTGGCTCCTGACTCTAGCCTGGCCCAGCCCTGGCCTTTGTGGCCATCTGATGATTGAACCCTGATTTTCAAGTACATACATCTTTAAAGGTGGGGGGGAGTTTGGGGCACCAGAGGATTATGGGGAGAGGAACCTCAAAATGCAGAGATCTCTGAGGGAGATACCAGACCCTGCCCAACCCAGAGCAGAAGGGCTTTGGATGGACCCATCCCTCCCATGACTACTGAGGAGGAGGAGGCAGAATGTTGACCTGTGTGGCTAAGGCAAATGCAGGGGATACTGAGGGATACTGGGAAGGCACAGCCCAGCTGGGGGCTGCAAGATTGAGCTCTGGATTTGAGCTCAGGGTGATTGGATGCAAGCTCCCACCTCTGAGGTGAAGATGGTGGGGACAGTTCCACAGAGGTGGAGGCAAAATTCACACTGGCTGTGGTGGCTTCAGCCAAGGCCTCCACTTCTCCACATGACACAGGCAGGGTGCAAGGGCCAGGATAACTGTTTCTGAAGCCAACCCACCACAGTCCCCTCCCAACCTCCATCCTTGATCAGCACCTAGGTCCTTCACCAGCCTCTCTGTCTTGGTCCTTAGTGCTACTCAGGGCCATGATAACCATGAGCGCTAAAGGATTCAAGTCACCATCACCCAGTCCTTAGCCAACAGCAACTGGACCAAAAGTACTAACTGGCTGTTTTAACTGCTCTTTTAGGGCTTTTCACATTTCCATAATTTTTAGGAAAATCATATTTAATTTGCTATGTATATTGGTTCAATTACATGTAATTAAATATTCTTCCAAATAGCAATTTCTAAAGCCATGTAATGGGAATAAAAATATTTTTAGAACAAAGCAGCACTGTGCACTGATAGAAGCGAGAGGCGGCAGTATATTAGCCATACACAGTCACAGGCTGGAAGAGGACACCACATCCCATGCAGGACCATGTAGAGGCTGCACTCAAGAGTCAACTGAATAAATAGAAGCTGTGTTCTGGCTGCTCCACTTCCAATCCAGCTCCCTTATAATGTGCCTGGGAAAGCAGAGGAAGATGGTACAAGCCTTGGGACCTTGAAATCACATAGAAGACCTGGAAGGCGTTTCAGACTCCCAGCTTTTGCCTGACCCAACCCTGGCAATTGCAGCTATTTGGGGAGAGAACCAATGGATGGAAGATCCCTTTCTCCTTCTCTAACTGCCTTTCCAATAAATAAATCTGATAGATTAAAATACATAAAATGTATGGCTGAAAAATGTTGATGGCGAGTAAGTCTTTGTGGAAAATGAAATGAACTGTTAGTCCTTGGGACAGTGTAGCTGCCAAACATGACAGAAATCTGCATGTATGAGGAAGTAATTTATGTTAGAAATGTCCTTGGCAATTGGATTAAGATGGCAGATTACAGAAGGAGCTTACTGCTCCAATCTAGGAGAAGATAGTTTAAATAGTGGAGAGAGTGCAGTCTCAGGGAAGAGTTAGGGAGAAAACAGCAGAAGAAACTCCTGGCAACTTAAAGGGACACAGCAGACTTACATGGAAGTGTGGACATGCACAAATCGGGACCTCAGCCACTGAGAGTCTTGGCAACAGCCTCGGAGAGTGAGGTGAGGCCAGACTACAGCAGCCCAAGCCACTGGTGACAAAGCTGCAGGAGAAACTTGTAGGGAACTGGCTTGGAGCCTTACGGGTGGTAGCATAATTGCCAAACTAGAGGAGCAAAGGGGGGGCACATTTCTCTCTACAATCACCCTGTAATAGTACCCTGTAACAAGCCGATAGAGAGTGCATGCCATTTTGGATATACGTAACAGGTGCACCAGCTCATGAGCGTGCCCAGCAATCAGCGGAGCAGTGACTCCTGAGTCTGGAGGGGAGAACTGACAGGGGGCTGGGTGCTCATGATGGTGGGAGGCTTGTGTGCCAGGACAGTGTAAACACTGAAGCTGTGGACTGAAAACACTGAGGCTGCATGGGAAGGCTCACGGTGTGGTTGGGACTTTGGGCAGTCACCATGGGAGGCTCCACATGCACAGGGCTCCCTGGTTCCCTGGTGTGGGACATTGGTAGGGAATCTGCTTACACCAAGGACTGCACAGATCCTTTGTGTGGTCCTTGTGGAAGCACTGATGAATATTTATTTTATTTGAAAGGCAGAGTTACAGGGAGAGAGGAAGAGACAGAGAGATCTTCCATCTGCTGGTTCCTCCCCAAATAACTGCAATGGCCAGGGTTGGACCAGACCAAAGCCAAGAGTCAGGAGCTTCATCCAAGTTTTCCACATGGATGTGGGAGCCCAAGGGCTTGGGCCATCTTTGGCTGCTTTCCCAGGCACATGAACAGGGAACTGGATTGGAAGTAGAGCAACCGGGACTCAAACAAGTGCCTTTATGGGATGCTGGCCCTACAGGCGGAAGTTTAACCTGCTGTGCCACAGTGCTGACCCTAGCACTGATGAATATTCTACCCACTGGAGCTAGTGCCCAGGCATTGGTCTCCTTTGAGGAGAGGAAATGAGCTGAATCTGCAGTAGCCAACAAAGCAGAAGAAAGTTCCCCTCTTATAAAAAAATAGATTTATCATACTAGGTATCACCTTAACAGTCCCTTCACCCTGGAACACTAAACAGAGCTGCCTGTCCACACTCATTACATACTTCAAGGTATTCACCAAAAGCAGACACTCCATTAATCCACACAGACATAGTCCAAAGATAAAAGACACCACAGGGGCCAGCGCTGTGGCACTGTGGGTTAACACCCTGGCCTGAAGTGCCAGCATCCCATATGGGTGCCATTTCAAGTCCCTGCTGCTCCATTTCCAATCCAGCCCTCTGCTATGGCCTGGAAAAGCAGTAGAAGATGGCCCAAGTCCTTGGGCCCTTGCACCTGCATGGGATACCCAGAAGAAGCCCCTGGTTCCTGGCTTCAGATCAGCACAGCTCCAGCCATTAAGGCCAATTGGGAGTAAACCATCAGATGGCAGACCTCTCTCTCTCTCTCTCTCTCTCTCTCTCTCTCTCTCTCTCTCTCCTCTCTCTGTGTAACTCTTTCAAATAAATAAATAAATAAATAAATAAATCTTTTTTTTAAAAAGACACAACAGCAAAAATACAAAGAAGAAACCAAAGAATACCTCCACAAATGCCAAATAATAAATGCATGAATTCAAGAAAAAGAATAAGGAAAACAACACAACATGGTGCCCCCCAAAACTACAACATTTCAAAACTAGAATGTGAAGATATTGAAGAAATGCCAGAAATGGAATTCAAAATCATAGGATCACTTAAAAGTAGTCAGAAGGAAAGGGACAAACTAATGAAATCTGTACATTACATGAAAGAAATTCCTCCCACAAAATTGAGATCTTAAAGAGAAAACAAAACAAAATCTTGGAAATTAAGAATTCAATAGAATAAAAAATGCAGTGGAATGCCTTAATAACAGACTCAGTGAAGCAGAAGAAAGAATGTCAGTCTTAGCAGGCAAATTATAGGAAATTATACAGTCAGACAGAAAAACAAGAAGAAATTAGAAAATTAAAAAAAAAAAAAACACTGTTGGTGATCTACAGGCTACTATCAAACGACCCAAAATATGGGTTCTAGGAGTTCCTGAAGGCATGGAAAGAGAGAAAGGATTAGAAGCCCGGAGCTAGCGCCATAGTGCAGTATGCCTGTGGCGTCCTCATCCCTTATGGGTGCTGGTTCTGGTCCCAGCTGCCCATCTTCTGGTCCAGCTCTCTGCTATGGCCTGGGAGGGAAGTGGAGGATGCCCAAAGTCCTTGGGTCCCTGCACTTACATGGGAGCTCTGGGGGAGGCTCCTGGCTTCGGGTCAGCACAGCACCAGCCATTGCGGCCATTTGGGGAGTGGACCAGCAGAGGGAGACCTTTCTCTCTGTCTCTCCCTCTCACTGTCTGTAACTCTAACTCTCAAATAAAATAAATCAAAAAAAGAAAGGATTAGAAGGCATTTTTAGTGAAATAATAACAGAAAACTTCCCTAATTTGGAGAAAGAAAGGGACATTCAAGTACAGGAAGCACATTGAACTCCCAATAGACATGAACAGAAAAGATCTTCACCATGACACATTGTAATCAAACTCTCCACAGTAAAGTATAAAGAAAATATTCTAAAATGTGCACAAGAGAAATGCCAGATTACTTTCAGAAGATCTCCAATTAGACTCACAGTGGACTTCTCATCAGAAACCCTGAAGGCTAGGAGAAAATGGCAAAATATATTCCAAGTCTTAAGAGACTAAAACTGCCAGTGCTGTGGCTCACCAGGCTAATCTTCCACCTGTGGCACCAGTACCCTTGGTTCTAGCCCCAGTTGGGGTGCCGAACTCTGTCCTGGTTGCTTCTCTTCCAGTCCAGCTTTCTGCTGTGGCCTGGGAAGGCAGTGGAGGATGGCCCAAGTCCTTGGGCTCTGCACCTGCCTGGGAGACCTGGAGGAAGCACCTGGCTCCTGGCTTTGGATCAGCATAGTGTGCTGCTGTAGTGGCCATTTGGGGGGTAAACCAATGGAAGGAAGACCTTTCTCTCTGTCTCTGTCTCTCTCTCTCACTATCTATCTCTGCCTGTCAAAAATAAAAAAGAGACTAAAACTGTCAACCCAGAATACTGTACCCTGCAAAGCTCTCATTGATGAATGAAGATGAAATGCAGACATTCCATTACAAACAGAAATTCAAATAATTTGTTATCACACATGCAGCCTTGCAACAGATGCTAAAGGATGTGCTGCACACAGAAACACAGAAACATGGTCATCACTATGAAAGAAGCTGGAGGAAGAAAATCTCCCAGTAAAAGTACAAAGGAAATACAAAATAAAAAATCGGAATATTTATGGAAAAATGGCAGGGCAAAGTCATTACTTATCAATAATCACATTGAATGTACATGGCCTCAACTCTCCAGTTAAAAGACACAGACTGGCTGAATGGATAAAAAACAAAACTCATCTACTTTCTGCTTACAAGAAACACGTCTCACCAACAAAGATGCATACAGACTGAAAGTGAAAAGATGGAAAAAGATAGTCCACGCTAATAGAAACCAAAGAAAAGTTGGTGTAGCTATCTCAATAGGAGACAAGATAGACTTTAACATAAAATCTATTTTTTTTTTTTTTGGACAGGCAGAGTTAGTGAGAGAGAGACAGAGAGAAAGGTCTTCCTTCCATTGCTTCACCCCCCAAATGGCTGTTATCGCCAGTGTGCTGTGCTGATCCGAAGCCAGGAGTCAGGTGCTTCCTCCTGGTCTCCCATGCGGGTGCAGGGCCCAAGCACTTGAGCCATCCTCCATTGCCTTCCTGGGCCACAGCAGAGAGCTAGACTGGAAGAGGAGCAACCGGGACAAAATCTGGCACCCCAACCGGAATTAGAACCCAGAGTACTGGCGCCACAGGTGGAGGATTAGCCTAGTGAGCCACAGCGCCGGCCATGATGAAATCTATTAAAAGAAAAAAGGGCACTATATAATGATTAAGGGATCCATTCAACAAGAAGATGTAACTATTTTAACATATATGCACTAAATTAGAGGACACCTGGTTATTTAAAATAAATGTTAAGGGATCTAAAGGGTGATATAGACTCAAATACAATAATAGTGAGTGACTTCAATACCCCACTTTCAGCAATGGACAGATCAATCAGACAGAAAAGCAGCAAGGAGACAACCGAGATATTTGGCACTAACGACCAAATGGACCTAACAGGTATCTACAGAATTTTAATCCTGCAGTTTCATAATACACATTCTTTTCACCAGTGCATGGAAATTTCTGTAGGACTGACCACATGCTAGGTCAAAAAACAAGTCTCAGCAAATTTAAAAAAAAATCAAAATTATGCCATGTATCTTCTCACGCTGTGGCAAAGCAACTTAGCACAAAGTTTGCAGCCAGATCGCTGAAGTTCCAACCCCAGCTCCACTGCTTACCTCAGTCCTGTTTGGCTTAGGGCCTTGGTTTCTCCATCTGTGAAATGGAGAGAGCAGAACCCTGCCCTGCTAGGGATGTGGGATTAAAGGTGCTGGTGTCGTGAAGATGCAGCACAGAGCTCCCTAGAGGCCTGACCCTGCCCATGCTGCTGACCTGGCCACCCTGGGCTCCCCAACACTCCCCGTTATCACCTCTAGGGGCGCAATCTGCTCATCTGGAAAGTGGGCGTGAGGGGCCTCTAAGGCCTCATGGGTCTCTCGGTGACCGTTTGGGTTCCTTGGCTGCAGGGGCAGGAGGTGCAGGTGACCGCAGGCTGAGCCTGGCCGTGGCAGAGCTGGCCTTCCCCACCCTGTCTGGCCTCCCGGCCCGGCTCACCCTAAACGTCTTAGCTGCTGACAGCATCTGTGGCCGAGGAAACGCCGAGTACCAGCAGCGCGCGCATCTCTGAGTGGCTATGTCAAGCCCAGGTAGCTGGCCACCGGGCTGGGGGCCGGGGGAGACGCCTGTCCTGCACATCCCATCCTCCTATTGTGTTTTGGGGCCAAGAGGATGTGAAGAAATCCTGTGCCTTGAGCCCATTTTGCAGGTGGGAAGACAGGGTCTCGTGCCGAGGTCACACAGCAGTGCCAGGTGGCTGGGATTTCCGGCCACAGAGCCTGCTCCCCCAGTGACTTCGCATGCACAGGTGCCCAGCGAGGTCACCGTTGTTCCCACTGTGGATGGAGACACGGTTGTCCCGGAGCTCATTCTGGCCCCTGTCGGGCATCCGTGCCCCCCAGCAGTGGCGCTGCCATCTGGTTCTGGCTCTGTCGTGGGGGTCTCGATGTCCTACTCCAGTTGTGCTCCCAAGGGAGAGCACGGGGTCTGGACCCAGACAACTGGAGTGTCCCAGCAGGGGCCAGAGCAGATGATTTTACCACCCAGGCCTCTGTCCCCTCTCTGCCGAAGGGGCCGGCTGTGCAGAGCTGCCGTGGCTCGTGGCTAGGGATTGCTGAGGACGGCTGGCAGCGGAGTGGGTGCCGAGACCCAGCAGCTCTGCCTTTCCCTCAGCGCCCTGCTCCGGATCTCGGCCAAGATGGGCACAGCGGGTGCCCTGGGTCAGTCCAGGCTGAAGCAGGTGACCTGCATCCGGGGCACTGCCGGCCTGGACGGTGGGATCGAGGCAAGCAAGGGTTAGGACCTCAAGGTGCATCTGAACGCGCCCCAGGAGACCACGGAGCTGTTCAGCTTCAGGTGTGTGTGTGGGGGAGGCTGAGGGTATGGGAGCTGGGACATATGTGTGACCACGTGTATTCAAGTGTGTGTGCATGAGGCTGTGCCAGGGATGAGAGATGGGTGGGGGAGGGGAACTCCCTTACTCATCTACTCAGTTTTGGGTCCCTTTGGGGCCTGTTGTCCCCCCCGTGAGGGAGGTGATTTCCTCACCTGCTGCCCAACTCCTCAGTACCCACATCCTTTCTGTGCACCTGAAGGTTTACTTTGGGGATGGCATTCCAGATGGCCCATAATAAAACATGGACAAGGGTAAGATTGCGGCAGTGAGTTTAGCCACCAACTCATATTGGAATGTTAGGGTTTGGGTCCTGGCTACCCAACACTTCTGATTCAGCCTCATGCTAATGCACCTGTGAGGCAGCAGATGATGGCACAAATATCTGGGTCCCTGACACCCACATGGGAGACACAAATGGCAGACAGCACCCAGCATTTGGGTTCAGAGCAAATATTTCATCATGTTAAAAACAATCAGACTTCGGCCGTTCTCTCTGTCAGAACCATCTGTAGAGTATCTTCTATTTGTGTGCATACTTTCTTTGAGAAAAAATATACCTACATATATTTTGTCTGAATTATAGGAAAATTTCTGGAAATCTCATGTTAACTAACAATAATAAAAAATTGGTCTACAACGTGGCATAGCGTGTGCAGCTGCTGCCTGCAATCCCAGCACTATATAAGGGCACCACTTCGTGACCCACCTGCTCCATTCTAATCCAGCACCTCTCTAATGGCCCGGGGAAAGGAGTAGAAGCTGCCCCAAGTCTTTGGGCCTGTTAGCCACATAGGAGACATGGATGAAACTCCTGGCTCCTGGACCTGGCCCAGCATTGGCCATTGCAATGATTTGGAGAGTAAACCAGCAGATAGATGATCTTGTATTTGTCTATCCTTTTTTCTGTAACTCTTTCAAAATAAATAAATATTTTTAAACATGAAAAATCATATTAAATATGTTATTGCAAAAAAAATTAGAATTTAACTGAAATTCTTAGTGTGATATTCTTATTTTTCTGTGAAGTAAACTATATAGCTTTTTTCTTTTTCTTTTTTTTTTTTTTTTTTTTTTTTTTTTTTTTTGCTATAACTGAGTACTTAAATTCCCCTTTGGGTTGAAGTTCTTACTCTCAAGTTAATGCCATCCCAAAAAGTAAATTTTAAATCTGTATTATTTTTTAAAAGACTATGCATGAATTTCACTTTTTATGGCAAAATAAACTACCTTTTTTTTTTTTTTTTTTTTGACAGGCAGAGTGGACAGTGAGAGAGAGAGACAGAGAGAAAGGTCTTCCTTTGCCGTTGGTTCACCCTCCAATGGCCGCCGCGGCCGGCGCGCTGCGGCCGGTGCACCGCGCTGATCCGATGGCAGGAGCCAGGAGCCAGGTGCTTTTCCTGGTCTCCCATGGGGTGCAGGGCCCAAGCACCTGGGCCATCCTCCACTGCACTCCCTGGCCACAGCAGAGGGCTGGCCTGGAAGAAGGGCAACCGGGACAGAATCCGGCACCCCGACCGGGACTAGAACCCGGTGTGCCGGCGCCGCTAGGTGGAGGATTAGCCTACTGAGCCGCGGCGCCGGCCTAAACTACCTTTTAATTCCAATTTCCACACAAATTTTTAAAGCACCCTAATATTTCTATTGAGTGAGTTTCATGGAAGCAATAAACCCACAGGATAGAAGTAGAGGTGGAAGAGATGCTGGATGTCAGTCTGATCCATATGAATGCTTTCTGAGACTCTGAGGAACCAAAATGACCTCAGCTCCTTTTTGTGCCAATGACTGGTCCTTCCTCTAGTTTTCCACCCCTTGCATTCAGAACCCTAATTCCTCCTGTTAAAGATGATGACCTTTGTTCTCCCTGGGCACTTTGTGTTCTCAGGAAGCTGGCTGCCTTGCCCTCTTCTCTCCATCTTAGGTACTTTCTCCTCCCTACTACAAGCACCATAAAATATAAGCATTCTGATTCAAGCCCTTGAAGCTTGCTCTAGAGTTAACTTATTTTCACAAAGATGCCAATAATATTTCATGGTTTTCACAAACACCAATCACATAATATCTACATTTTATACTTAATTTGATGCTGCATATCCTAGAAATCACCTTTCTTCAGAAATTTGGGTACTTCAGTTTGGGAAATAAATGTGCAATGGGAACATAAAACAAAGATTGGAAATAAATATTCACTGAGTGACCCTGAGGCTGTCATTTTTCTCTGGAGAGGAGACCCGGCAGCCATGGCTAACACTATGGGGTCAGGATTGTAGGTTGCAATCACAGGCACCCCAGGATGTTTTCTTTAAGACTTATTTATTTGTGGCCAGCGCTGTGGCTCACTAGGCTAATCCTCCACCTTGCAGCGCCGGCACACCAGGTTCTAGTCCCGGTCGGGGCACCAGATTCTGTTCCCGGTTGTCCTTCTTCCAGGCCAGCTCTCTGCTGTGGCCAGGGAGTGCAGTGGAGGATGGCCCAGTCCTTGGGCCCTGCACCCCATGGGAGACTAGGATAAGTACCTGGCTCCTGCCATCGGATCAGCGCGGTGCGCCGGCTGCAGCACGCCAGCCATTGGAGGGTGAACCAACGGCAAAGGAAGACCTTTCTCTGTCTCTCTTTCTCACTGTCCACTCTGCCTGCCAAAAAAAAAAAAAAAAGATTTATTTGAGGAGGTGGCGCTGTGGCACAGTAGGTTAATCCTCTGACTGCAGTGCCAGCATCCTGTGTGGGCACCAGTTCTAGCCCCGGCTGCTCCTCTTCCAATCCAGCTCTCTGCTTTGGCCTAGGAAAGCAGTAGAAGATGGCCCATGTCCTTGGGTCCCTGCATCTGAATGGGAGACTGGGAGGAGACACCTGGATCCTGGCTTTGGATCAGCACAGCTCCAGCTGTTGCAGCCACTGAGGAATGAATTGATGGGTGGAGGACCTTTCTCTCTGTCGCTCTCTCTATCACTGTCTGCAACTCTGCCTCTCAAATAAATAAATAAAAATTCTGAAAAAAAGATTTATTTATTTGAAAGCCAGAGTGACACAGAGTGAGAAGGAGAGGCAGAGAGAGAGAGGCCTTCCATCTTCTAGTTCAATCCCCAATGGGCCACGATGGCTGGAGCTGCACCGATCCAAAGCCAGGAACCAGGAGCTGCTTCTGGGACTGTGACATGGGTTCAGGGGCCCAAGGATTTGGGCCATCTTCTACTGCTTTCCCAGGCCATAGCAGGGAGCTGGATAGGAAGTGGAGCAGCTGAGACTCAAACCAGCAACCATATGGGATGCCAACACTGCAGGTGGTGGCTTTACCAACTAGGCCACAGTGCCAGCCCCATAAGGATGTTTTAAAGTTTCTCACACTCATGGTAGCTTTTCCTCCAGGTAAATTTGGGCCATTATATAATACAAGAAAATCTTTTTGAATTTTTTCTGATTTGGAGAATTTTAGATGAGTTAATATCAGATCTGATAATTCCCATAATATAAGCATTACGGTAGTTTCTCATTGTATACTTATATAATTTAAACTTAATTATCAACCATTATTAGCCCCACTTCCATCATAATAATAATAATCTTTCTTGTCCTCAAACCTTAGGGCTTTTGCACTTGCATATTTCTATGTCAAAGACTTCTCACTGGATTTTTGCCTAGTTCATTCACCTTCTTAAAGATACCCTTTCCAGCCATTATTGAAATTGCTTTCAGGAAGCAAGGGTAACACATAAAGGAGAGAGAAATATGATATGGGAGACCCAAGAAAGAGTAGGTTCTGGGCTGGCGCCACAGCTCACTAGGCTAATCCTCCGCCTTGCGGCGCCGGCACACCAGGTTCTAGTCCCGGCCAGGGCGCCGGATTCTGTCCCGGTTGCCCCTCTTCCAGGCCAGCTCTCTGCTGTGGCCAGGGAAGTGCAGTGGAGGATGGCGCAGGTCCTTGGGCCCTGCACCCCATGGGAGACCAGGAGAAGCACCTGGCTCCTGTCATCGGATCAGCGCGGTGTGCCAGCCGCAGCGCGCCAGCCGCGGCGGCCATTGGAGGGTGAACCAACGGCAAAGGAAGACCTTTCTCTCTGTCTCTCTCTCTCACTGTCCACTCTGCCTGTCAAAAATAAAAAGGAAAAAAAGGAAAAAAGAAAGAGGACAGGAGCAGGCAACAGAAAAACACCTGCTACACAAGCATGTTCGGACCACCTAACTGGGCACTTTTCAGTGGTCATATTTTGATTTTGTTTGCTGCCTTTACTGATTTCTTACATTATATTCACCATTAATAATATGAGTTTTTCAATTCAGAGGCAATTTTCATGGATGTTGCTGGATGTCATGTATCTTCCTGATCACTTTCAACACGTTACCTGTACCAGTGCTTGGCCGCTTAATAGAATTATTTACTGAATAAATGAATATATGCAAAGAAGAATTAGAAATGAAATGCAATGGGAAATTCTGAGAAAATTTAATGCCAAATGTACTGCCTACATCTTAATAATTATCTTGAACAATAGCCTTCCACAGCCATACACTGAAATGATTTTCCAAGTTATGGAAGACCTTCAACACTTTTGGCATTGCAAATAAATCACTATCATTTAATAGTTTCATCCTTTATGTTATCATTTTGCCTATATGAAATCTTCACACAAAGACAATTTCTTCTCTTTAAACATTTAAATTGTTTTCTTCACTAATAAACTATTATCTCTATTAAAATACCAATAAAAGCTAAGTAAATAGGGTACAGGATTTGATGTCTAGTAAAGGGTAAGGGGCACAGAGGCAATTGTGGTGTTTCAAATACTCACTAATAATTAAGTTTAATTTTATATTCAAAAAATTAGGATTTCATAAAAATAACTTTGAGGTCTAGTAATAGTAAATATTTCAACTTCACTGGATAGAAAACAGACCATATATCTATTAAACAAACTAACAATGGTTGAAGAAGTATATTTATCAAATTATCAATAGTATATAATTGAAAATAATAATAAAAGTCCCTGTATGAAGTTTAACAGCATAGGGAAAGATACAAGGACACAAAGGTATTCTTACTTTTTCCTCAACTTTTATCTTTGTTGATGTATTGTTGACAAAATAGAATGTATTAAACATGTACGTGATCACTTTCTAATAGAGTTGCCACAGTCAAGCTAATCACCACATACATCACATCACATCACATCACATCACATCACATCACATCATTACCTACCGATAACTGTAGTCACCATGTTGTACATCAGGTCCTCAGTACTTACTCATCACAAAACTGAAGTTTTATTTCCTTTTATCTACTGCCCTCCCAATCTCATACAATAATCCTTTTACTCTTTTATTATATGTTAGACTACTTAAAAAATCATCCCACAAAACAACTGAAATCACGGGTATTTGTCTTTCTGTGTCTTCAGGGTTCATTCATATTTTTGCAAATGGCAAGAGCTTTTGTTCTTTTTATGGCTAGATAACACTATTATATATCCATGTGTATATAATATATACATGTATATATAATGACATAAATATTATTGATACACATTTTCTCTAAATTCATCTGTCAGTTGAACACTTACATTTTTCCATATTTTAGCTATTGTGGATTATGCAACTATGAACCACGGAATGCAGGTGTCTCTTCAAAATACTGATTTCACTTACACTGTATAAATTTCCAGACGTGGAAAGGCTAGACCATGTGGCAGTTCTATTTTTAGTACTTTGGGGAATCTCCATGTTGCTTTCCATAGTGCCTGTACCAATTTACGTCCTCACTGATAGTACACAAGTGTTCCTTTTCCCACAAATCCTAGCCAAGACTTGTAATCTTGACTTTGTAATAATACTCATCCTAAGAGCTATGAGGTGGTATCTCATGATTGTTTTGATTTTTCTTTTCCCTCATGATGATTGATATTGGGTGCCCTTTCACATGCCTGCTCACTATTTTATTTGGAAAACGTCTATTTAGGTCCCCTATTCATTTTCTAATCTGGTTTAAACACATATTCATTCTTATTTGTCTACCTCAAGTACACTTCCACTGTAAAGGCCATGCCATTCTGTCATGTCACTCTATCATTCCTCTGCTTCCAGAACATGTTTATCTTCCTCACTGCACTTTCTTTACTCTGCCTTATACATTGGACCCATGTTGATACAACCTAAAATTATCTCCAAAGAATGTTGGGTAACAAGTAATTGTTACTCATCTTTGAACTTCAATTCCAAATGTCTAGCATAATATAGGGCCTTGGTAAATGATGATCTTTTAAATGATTTGACTCTAGATATCTATTTAAAATCCCTATAATCTTGCAAAGAGACAAATAGTACATATTTACATAAGATACAAAAGTTTAGGAAGTGATTAGACCTTTTTAGAGTGAATGATCCTTCCATGTGTTTCTATTGAACACATCTCATTTCCACCCACCCTGTTTCCTCCTTTTCTAGTATCTGCTTATCAATCCGTACAAATGCCATAGTATCAGAATAGCCTTGAATTTCCTCTATTTGAAAATTTTAATGGGCACGTTAAATAATTAAAACAACAAAGTGACTTTATTTCCATGGAAATGAGCTCTTTTGTGTAGGAAAACAGGAAATGGTTTTTCCGAATAACTATTGATATTCATTTTTTTCTTTCTTTCTTTTTTTTTTTTTTTGACAGGCAGAGTGGACAGTGAGAGAGAGAGACAGACAGAGAGAAAGGTCTTCCTTTTGCTGTTGGTTCACCCTCCAAAGGCCGCCACGCTGGAACGCTGTGGCCAGCGCAACGCGCTGATCCGAAGCCAGGAGCCAGGTGCTTCTCCTGGTCTCCCATGCAGGTGCAGGGCCCAAGGACTGGGCCATCCTCCACTGCACTCCCAGGCCATAGCAGAGAGCTGGCCTGGAAGAGGGGCAACCAGGACAGAACCTGGTGCTCCGACCGGGACTAGAACCCGGTGTGCCGGTGCCGCAAGGTGGAGGATTAGCCTATCGAGCCACGGCACCAGCCACCAAATAACTATTGATATTCTGTGGTCTTTTTTACCTCCAGAATTTATTTGGCTACCTATCTCAGTTTCCACTAACACAATTTGCCACTTACATTTATTAGTGAAGAATTTCACCATTAGGAAATTAAATCTTCCATATTCAACTTGGGGTAATTCCAAAAGTAGATTTTTGTGGCTGCTTTTTAATAAAGATCTTAGGCTTGATAAAGTTTCCCCCAGCAACCTCTGTTTAATGTCTTCAAACAGTAATAAAAATCATTATAATTTTAGAGGTTTTATAGTTTTCTTGGTGTATTGAGAAAGCATTTAAAATATTTTAACATTAAAATAATTTGAATTTACACAACACTTCTACAGACTCCTGCTTGTCTTGTTCCCAAGGAACTGTTTTATCGCTTTTTCAACTAATCTCCTTAAACTTGTTAAGTACTTTCCACCAACGTTTTCCTTTTATTAAGCACTGAAATAGTAACTGTTATATGAAAGGAATGATGTATGACATTCAGAAAGACAATTAAACACCAAAAACACATTGTATCTACACCCACCATAAAAACTGACAAACAAAAAAATGCACTAGAAATATGAATTTTGCTGTTTTTTAAAGAAGAGAGTCATGAAGTAGGAACTTTGAAGGAGTCCTCCCACTACCAACAATGTCAAATAATGATCAATAGTTTCATAAAAAGTGATGGCAAATATGAGAAAACAAAATTCTCCACACAGAAAGTGAACATTCCCTTCAGTGGATGGGAAAAGCTACCACAAAGTGGAAGAGTGTGAGAAACATTTAAATAAAAAATAATCTTAAAATAAACATAATTGTATGAAAACCCACTTGAAATCAGAACTTATAATACTAAGTTGAGCCGGCGCTGCGGCTCAATAGGCTAATCCTCCACCTGTGGCGCCGGCACACGGGGTTCTAGTCCCGGTCAGGGCGCCGGATTCTGTCCTGGTTGCCCCTCTTCCAGGCCAGCTCTCTGCTGTGGCCAGGGAAGTGCAGTGGAGGATGGCGCAGGTCCTTGGGCCCTGCACCCGCACGGGAGACCAGGAGAAGCACCTGGCTCCTGTCATCGGATCAGCGTGGTGTGCCAGCCGCAGCGCGCCAGCCACGGCGGCCATTGGAGGGTGAACCAACGGCAAAGGAAGACCTTTCTCTCTGTCTCTCTCTCTCACTGTCCACTCTGCACAGCTAGTAGAAAGTGAAAACAGAATTGGTTAGATATAAGAAACGAAAGAAAATCATAAATTACCTCAGAAATAAACTCAAAGTTTCCAGGAGATCAGACATAAATAAAATATAAAAAGAACACTAAAAAGTTAATAAAACAAAGACAGTGAAAATGAGATAAAGAAGTAAAACAAGGTGCTGAAAAAGGTAACAAAAACAGAATGCCCCCCAAAGGATTGTCTTTGTTTTATTGGATGTATTGATGAAGAAAAACTGTAAAAAATAAATGAATACTTGTAACTTTAAAATTCCAAACTCAATAAAAATATTGGAAAGTCCACCAGTGGCTTGGAAACAAAAATAAAACAAGCACAAATGCGTATGTTAGTAAAATTAGCATATTGAAAAAATCCTAATAACTTTTATGTCTCCCCATTAAACAATTTTAAAAAGCAAAATATAAAAAATAAAACGAATCAGCAGAACACAAATGGGCCTCGGTGAATCAGCAAGCCACCTAAAACCCCAGAGGAGGTGCAGTGGGGCAGAGCCATCCAATGAATGCACCAATGGCCGCTGGTTTCAGTAGAGGCTGCAGTTCCGCTGTCCCACACCTGGGGGCGCGGTTCCAGGTGGCCGCCCAGCGCACCAAGGCAGGTGCCTGGCGTGGCCCCCAAGACTTCAATGAGCGATGAGCCCTCCATACTGGAGGCTCAACTCCGGGCTCGCTGCGACCCCCGCGCGGCGTGGCGCGGCGACGGTCCCCTTGCGTTTCCCCTTCAGGCCGCTAATCCTGAGCAGGACCGGTGGGGACATTGAGCTGCCCTTCCCAGCGCCAGGCCCTCAGCTCACGCCAGACTCCCCGCGCCAGCGCTCAGCCTGCGCCCCGCGAAGCACCTGCCTGTCCCTCACTTCCTGCAAATGCGTGGAGGCAGCCAAGGACCTCGAAGGATTCCAGTAACGGGTGTGGGAGCTCCCGCTGTCAGACCCCAAACCCACTCAGCTGTGGAGTTGGCGCTCCTGCGGGACTGCTCTAACCCGCGCTCCAGATGCCAGTCCGGGGGGCGCTTCCGCTCCGGGCTGAGGTGGGGGAGGCCTTGGCGTTAACTTATGGCGCCGCACCAAGGAAGAGGACGTGGCGGGGAGAAGGGCTTCCGATTACCTGGATCCTCACTCCTCTGCGGGGCTCTCCTGAGTGTCGCCAAGGCTGCCGCTGGCACCCCGCTCCTGCAGCCTCCGCGCCAGCCCTGGGCAAGCACCCGGCGCCCCCGCGCCCTCCTTCGCTGCCGCACCCAGCTCGCCCTGCGGCGCAGGGCGTTTTCCCGCCTCGGAGGTCTGCGCGGTTTTCCTGGAGGCCGCCCCTGCGCCCTGACCGCCAGGGATCACCTGTGGGCGGCTGGGTCCTCTGTGGACGCCTGTGGCTGAACACCTGCCTGCCCCCTGAGGGCAAACCAGAGTCCGGGTCACCAATACCTCTTGGGTGATCCATTGCATTGCTTCTGCAATGGAAGCGAAATTTAGTTTCTTTGTGTATCTACTACATCCTGTCCCGGGCATTAGGTGTTCTTAGCATTTGTATCTAAAAAACGAAGAAAGCGGGCTTGCAGCTACTATTCCTGTGTCACTTTCACAAGTGTTCTCCAGAGGCTTGTGTTTTTTTTTTTAATATTTATTTATTTATTTGAAAATGTTACACAAGAAAGAAGGAGAGGCAGAGAGAAAGATGTTTTCCATCTTCTGGTTCACTCCCCAATTGGCCTCAATGGCCAGAGTTGGAAGCCATGAGCCAGGCACTTCCTCCTGGTCTTTCCAAGCAATGCAGGGGCCCAAGCACTTGGGCCATATTCTACTGCTTTCCCAGGCCATAGAGAGAGCTGCATCGGAAGTGGAGCAGCCAGGACTCGAACCAGCACCCATATGGGATGCTGGCACTGCAGGCCAAGGCTTTACCCACTACACCACAGCGCCGGCCCCTTGTGTTTATAAACTCACACTCACAGAATATAAACATAAATGAGTGGCTGATTGACCTAAATACTTGCTGCTGAACACCACTGCCAGTGAAAATGAGGCTGAAATAAACCCACAATGAAGTGCAATGTGAGGTGGTAGTTCAAGGGAGAGCAAAGACAGGAAAATGCTTAAAGAAGGCTAGTCCTCTAAAAGTGTCTTGCCAGAGAAGCCTCAAATGTAGCAATTCTAGGACTCGTTCAGAATAAGTTTAATCATAGCACACTTGTTAATATTAACACGTAGGTTTGTATTTAAATAAGATGCATATATGTATGCATCTTATTTAAAAATCCAAAAATGCCTATTTGGATTTAAAATTTCATTTCTAGTAAAAAGAATTTTCCTTTTCACATAGAAATACAAATAAGTAATGTTTAGTATTTCAAAATAATGCTCTTTAGAGGATGAATTTCCTTGTAAATATGATATAAACACCCTTAAAAGAAAAGCAAGACCAACGTTAAAGAAAGGGTCACCGAGGAAAGAAAAATCAAATATGCCCAAAACATGTAATACAATATCTGTATAAAATATCTGTATATGAAATGATGTAATATTATACATATATAAGTATAGATATTAATACACAATGGTAATTCAAAAGTTTGTGGGAAAATGGGATTAAAAAACAAGCTTATTTTACTATAAAAACTTTCAAAATCTATGCATAGTTTTTTCACAATATCATTTACCATAACCTTTTGAACACCTTTGTATTTAATTAGTGCATTCTAATAGAAACTTTGCTTTTTATAGTCAGATTTATTTCAAGATTTAACTCACTTGAAAGGCAGAGTGACAGAGTAGGGGAGAAAGAGAAAAAGATCTTCTGTCTTTCCCATCCACTGGTTCAATCCCAAAGTGGCCTCAATTGCTATTGAACCAGGTGGAAGCCAGGAACTGGAGCACCAATTGGGTTTCCCACAAAGCTGGTAGGGGCCCAAGTGATATCATCTAGCCTTATTAATAATTTTGGATATTAATAAATTTGTGGGTTTTTGCTGTCTATTCAGAGAAGAATTCTGAATATCAGCTCAAATAGACCAGGTAACATGGTAAGTTTTTAAGAATTTTATTAAGTGGGAGAAATGCCCAGGAAAATGAGGGGTTTAATTAGAAAGAAGTCTAGAAGCTGAGTAGGAGCCATACCAGGCAGAGAGCAGGCCGGGCACCACGTGGAGCAAGCATGCAGGCAGGAAAGCGGAGGCAGGGCAGAGGACAAAAAGCCGAATGCCTGAAGGGTGTGGCAACAAGGGGAGGGTCCCACCATGCTCCAGGCCTTTTCTCCACTTCCAAATGGGGAGTGGTTATGTAGTCTGATGAGCAGGTGGGTGTACAGGTGAGGTCAGGTAGGGGCATGAGATCACACAGGGGTGTAGTCTCAGTTCACAAATCTAATTGATTTGATCCTTTCTGCCTCCCTATATCACAAGTACTTGGGTCATTTTCTGCTGCTTCTCCAGGCACATTAGCAGGGAGCTGGACTAGCACTTTAATATGGGATGCGGGCATCACAAGCAGCAGCTTAACCTGCTGTGCCACAATGCCAGCCCCTGAAATAAATTTATTTATTTATTTACTTATTTATTTTTAAGATTTGTTTTTATTTATTTGAAAATCAGTTACACAGAAAGAGGAGAGGCAGAGAGAGAGAGAGAGAGAGAGAGAGAGAGAGAGAGAGAAGTCTTCCATCCATTGGTTCACTCCCCAATTGGCTGCAACAGCTGGAGCTGTGTCAATCTGAAGCCAGGATCCAGGAGCTTCTTCCAGGTCTCCCACACAAGTGCGGCTGCCCAAGGACTTGGGTCATCTTCCACTGCTTTCCCAGGCCATAGCAGAGAGCTGGATGGGAAGTGGAGCAGCTGGGTCTCAAACTGGCACCCATATGGGATGCCAGTGCTTCAGCCCAGGGCGTTAACCCCTGTGCCAGAGCGCCAGTCCCAGAAATTTAATTTTTAATCAGGAGTGAAATATCTTATAAATCTGATAGTGCAGAACTGTCCCTTTTTTTCTGGTAATTAGCACATACAAAATAAAACTATTAGTAATTACTAACAAATCAAGGAAATATACATAAGATTTCAATAGTTAGCATTAATTGATATTTTATTCAGGTGTATTTGTTGAGCACCTACTGTATTCCAGGCACTGAGCTAGGAACGGGAAAATACTACATGAACAAAACTGAGTAGTCCCCGTCCTTTGTGGAGACTTAAAGTCTACTTGGGGAGATACAGAACTAAGCAACTTTCTTAACTGGATATAACTCAGCTGAAATAAAACATCACATATTTCCTAAGTTTGATAGAGTATTTTAGCTTTTATTCATTTCCCTCTGCTTCATTTCAGAATAAGCAAAACTAGCCCGTAATAAGTCATGACCAAGAAACTCTTTTCTTTAACCAAAGTCCCATTAAATTAAAACGGAGAAATATCTGATGGTACTGCTTAGCTCATTAACTATTTGCACTTTAGATACAATTAATTTAAGTGTTTTGACATTGACATTTCAATTTTATAAAAATATTTTTATTTATTTATTTAACTGGTGGAATGTCAGAGAGAGAGAGATTTCCCCTGTACTATTTCATTTGTGAAATGGTCACAATGGCTAGGACTGGGCCAGACTGAAGCAGGAGGCAGGAAGTCCACCTGGTTCCTCATGAGAGTGGCAGGGGCCCAAGTACTTGAGTCTTCATCTGCACCTCCCAGGCACATTAGCAGGCAGCTATCAGAAGAGGAGCAACTGGGGACCCGAACCAGCACTCAACATTTGATGGGCTCTCAGGCTGCCTTTGTGAACAGGAATTCTGTCCAGATCAACAGATGAAATGATGAGAAGAGAGCAATGGGTCCTCAGCCCTACAGCACTCAAAAATAACAGACTTTCCTCACCAGAAAAACACACTGGGATAGATTTTATTTTCCAATACATGATTTTGAAATATATGCAATATACTTATGAACAAAACTGTGTCCACTTGGATGTGAAGAAGTGGCAGAGAAGCAAATGCCATTGTTATGCAATTCTATTATTTTACATTTCCAAATGCATTAACTCTGTGAAAATGACTCTCATTAGAACATACCTCTGTATTATGTTAGCTTGATAATATATTTTTCACATTGTCATAATGAAATTTTTTTTTTGACAGGCAGAGTGGACAGTGAGAGAGAGAAACAGAGAGAAAGGTCTTCCTTTGCCATTGGTTCACCCTCCAATGGCCACCGTGGCCAGCGCACTGCAGCCGGCACACTGCACTGATCTGATGGCAGGAGCCAGGTACTTATCCTGGTCTCCCATGGGGTGCAGGGCCCAAGCACTTGGGCCATCCTCCAATGCACTCCCTGACCACAGCAGAGAGCTGGCCTGGAAGAGGGGCAACCGGGACAGAATCCGGCACCCCAACCGGGACTAGAACCTGGTGTGCCAGCGCTGCAAGGCGGAGGATTAGCCTAGTGAGCTGCGGCACAGGCTGTCATAATGAAATTTATCTGTGAAAAGTTTAATACTTGAATTGTATTTTTTTAGTTGAAAGAGATGCAATATGGTGGATACTGCTAGCTACTTAAACAGCATCTTCTGACTTTCCTCCTTACTAACAGAACTTCAGTATTTTTTTTGATAGATGACTATGTACCAATTTGAAAGACTACTGTTTCAGTCTCTATTACAGTTAGACTGAGTTATAATCTTTAGATAAAAGCCAGTGTTTTATATGAGACTTCAGGGTTGGTTGCTTACAGCAATTGATCCAACTAGAGGAACTCTTTTATCCTTCTTTATTTCTAGAGTTTATGGTTTGTGTTCTTGTCACATGGGGAACCCAGACTGAGTTTCAAACTTTTCTTAATTGTGTAAATTCACATGCAGGCTCAGTAATAAGATACCACATCAGACACCTGCCTCTTATATTGGAGACCTTTGGTTTGAGTCTGCTCTAATTCTAATACAATTAGGTAGAAATGATGTCTCAAATGTCTGTGTCCCTGCCATCCATGTGGGAGACCAGATTGGGTTCAATGATTTGGCTTTGGCCTGGTCCAGCTGACTAGAAGATCTCCCCCACATGTGTATACACACACACACACACGTATATAGACAAATGAAATACATATATGTGTGTGTGCCCCTCTGCCTTCATACGTAAAGTGACAATAAGTAATTTTAAGTACAAATTCACATAACCATCTTGAAAATTTTGCATTCGCAAGTGACACCAAAGTCATGCATGTTGTGAAATCATTCCACATCTGAGGAAATTCTTGCATTTACTAAGTACTCATATAAACATACACAGTGTTCATAGTGGTATCGTGTATAATAGAATAAAAACTATAAACACCAAAACATCCATCAACAGAATAAATAAATCAATTAAGGTATACTTACATAATGCAGTACTATACAGCAGTAAAAAATGCAAAAGCCACAGTCATGTCTTTCTGCAAGGATGCATCTCACAAGCTGAGCAAGGGTTGAACAATAATGTAGTATGATATTGTTTATTTAAATTTAAAATTCATGCAAACTAAGTTAATACAGGGTAAAACTGCAAAGAAATATGTGATTTTTTTGAAATATTTTCAGGACAGTAATTGTTTCAGTAGGAGACAGGGAGGGGTGTCTATTTTTTAGTATTACACTCAAACTTAAAAATCATTCTGTGGTTTGCATAACCTAAGGAATATTGCTGTAGAATATCATTTTTACAGATGTATGTCTAAAGAATAGGACTCAGAATACATTAGAATGTATTCTAGTTTCACAATAGGCTATGAGATAGTATTTTTTATTCAGATCATGGATGAGGCTGAGTGAGACATTATCCATTAGCTATCAAATTTTTTCTAATACCAATATAAATTCAATCATAGTGTAAATTAGAATATATGTTGAAACTTTGAGGGGCCAGTGCTGTGGCCCAGTGGGTTAAGCCACTGCCTGCACTACCAGCATCCAATATGGGTGCTGATTTGAGTCCTGGCTGCACTACTTCTTTTTATTTATTTTTATTTTTATTTTTTGACAGAGTGGACAGTGAGAGAGACAGAGAGAAAGGTCTTCCTTTGCCGTTGGTTCACCTTCCAATGGCCGCCGTGGCCAGCGCACTGCAGCCGGCACACCGCACTGATCCGATGGCAGGAGCCAGGTACTTATCCTGGTCTCCCATGGGGTGCAGGGCCCAAGCACTTGGGCCATCCTCCACTGCACTCCCTGACCACAGCAGAGAGCTGGACTGGAAGATGGGCAACCAGGACAGAATCCGGTGCCCCGACCGGGACTAGAACCTGGTGTGCCGGCGCCACTAGGCAGAGGATTAGCCTGTTGAGCTGTGGCACTGGCCTGCACTACTTCTGATCTAGCTCTGTTATGGCCTGGGAAAGTGGTGGAAGACATCCCAAGTCTTTGGACCCCTGCACCAGCATAGGAGACCCACAGGAAGGTCCTGGCTCCTGGCTGCATGAACCAGTGGATGGAAGACACCTCTCTCTCTCTCTCCCTCTCCCTCTCCCTCTCCGTCTCCTTCTTTGTGTAACTCTTGTGGGGAGCAACTCGGACTAGACTAAGTTACTGGAATTAAGACTTATTCTATGCATCTGCTCTCCCACAATATGGCACTGGGAGAGAAGAAAACAGCTTCTACACAGCTGCCTCCAGTTCAGCCAATAAACTGTAGGACTTGCTCCTGATTGGAGGAGAGCAGCGTACTCGGCATGTGGGCAGCCGAGTTGGGATTGGCAGAGGAGGACTATAAAGGAGGAGAGAGACGGCATGCACCAGGAACATCTAAGGGGAACATCTAAGGGGAACACCTGTGCAGCCCCCAAGAGAGCGGGCCGGCGGTGTGCCGCTCCCCTGCGGAAGTGGGGAATGTGGCCAGGGGGAACTGCCCTTCCAAGGAGGTGGAAGGGATAGTAGCCAACCCGGGAAGAACCAGCAGCAAACCCGGGGAGGGCCGAGCAGACGAAAGAACAGCGCAGGGTCCTGTGTCGTTCCTCCATGAAGAGGGGGAGCGACAACTCTGACTTTCAAATTAATGAATAAATTTTTTAAAAAAGACAAGAAATTTTGAGTCATGAATAACTAAACTATAAACACACATCAAGGGCCCCAGGGTGAATCTTTATCATAATGGATCTATAGGCAAAGGGACTTCATTTTGGCGACAGTGAAAATCAAGGTCACTGGCTGTTTTGGATTTTAGTACAAGAATTAAATTACTATTAACTGCAAAACAAAATCACATTACATTATCAAATGCACATAAATTTGGTAAGTAGACTGAATAAAATACCTGTCAAGTGAAGACTTCTCAGGACAGGAGATAATTAGGGCAATATAGACAAATGAAACATTTTTTAGCAAAGCTGAAGATTATTACATTCCTACTGTACTTGAAACTCAAGTGCCACTGAGAAGTACAAACTCAGCTGTCAACTAAGACAAGAAGGAAATTTTCCAAAATTTGGCAGCAATCCTTCAGGGATCAACATCCAGAAATGTGGAAGGTGAACAACTATGGCCTTCACTTCAAGGCAGGCTGAGTGTGGAAGTCAGATACTTCCATGGAAGAACATCCCCTGGTTTCATTTGCTGTATCTTTCATTTTTTAAAATGGTTTGGCACACATAGATGAGACCTTTTTATACAAAAGGGGTGGGTAGAGCACAGCCATCAAGTAAAGATTTCCAGAGGGACTGTTTGGACACAAGTCTGAGAGCAAGTTGGGGCCTGAATGGGTTTGGAGGTGAGGAGGTTTCTTAGGATAAAAGATCCAGGACCACTCCCCCTGCCCCTCCCCACAATGTCCCTACAGCATTCTAATTTCCACAGCTCAATAAGTAAGCTCTCTGTCTTACTGACCTCAAGAGTTCAAAGTCCTTTAAAAGATCCAGGTACAAGTGGAAGCAAGAAAACACAATTTTTAGTTTGAGTAATTTAGGGTTGGATTTCTATCCATGGGGTCAGTGAGAACCAGAGGTGAAGACTGAGAAGGAATTGGGTAAAGCCTGTGATGGAAGTATGGTGGTGGGAGCTCCATGGTGACTACGTGCAGAGAGCAGCATCTATGTCTCCCTAGTCAGCAGCAGATCTTGCTACATTGTGACCATGGAGACCCAGGACTCCCAGCTGCTGGGTAGGCCTTGGGAGGGGGCTCTGATTTGAGGCTTTTCATGGACTCATGTCTGCTGCTATGTCTTGTAGCTATATCCCCTCAACACTGCTGGAGAACCTCTTTCAGAATACTGGGAACAACATAAAGACCAAGAAGAACAAGCTAACAAGAACCTCCAGTGGGCCCTTAATGCCTTGGCAGAATGTCTTGTTCCATCAAGCTGTATGCTGTGACTCAGAGGTTTGCTCTGAGACCTGCTCACACCTCTCCAACTCAAGGATCCTGTTCTGGGTGAGCAAGCCTGTGGCTTTGAAATCATCTTCAAGCTGGTTACAATAGCAATCTTCCATGCAGAACTAGCAGCAGGGGAGATGGATCCACCAAAGAGGAAGCTAGCTCTTAGGAACTCCCATTTAGATCATCACCAAATGATCCCCACTATCACCATGGGCTCTACGCCAATGAGAATATATTATTTGCAACCCCTGTCCAATAAGTGCCCTCATAGGAGGACCCCATAAGATATTATCATATCTTTGAGAAATAATGCTAGATATAGGAATGGTATCATAATGGGTTATATAGGGGAGGTTGACTTTCATTTTGTAATTATTTATTTATTTGAAAGGCAGAATTACATTGAGAGGTGGAGAGAAAGAGGGAAATCATCCATCTGCTGGTGCACTCCCCAAATAGCCACAACAGCTCTGGTGATCCAGGTAAAAGCCAGGAGCACGGAATTCCATCTTGGTCTCAATGTGAGTGGCAGGGTCCCCAGTACTTGAGCCATCTGTTGCGAGGCACACAGATTATAAACACAAAGAGACTTTTGAGGTCAAATTAGGAGCCTTTATAAGCCAGCTGGTGACTGCCTTCTCATGGAGCAAGTCCGGAGAAGAGAACCCTGAGTTGCAGTGATGGGGGGTTTAAAGGCAGAAACTGCATTTTGGTGGCCTTGGCCATTATCAAGCAAGCAAGCAGAAGTATATAAGCCAGAAATTTACCAGTTACAGCTGGATGAGCAAACTGGTATCTATTACTTGTTTCTCTCAAAGGAACAGTCCCTGCTCTGAAGCAAACAAACAAGATGACTTATAACCACCTGAGCATGTTATGCCCTGTGGGAAAATTTTAAACTTCAAGCCACCCTATCACATTCCCCACTGGTTTTGCTTAGGAGTCAAACCATTGACTCTCCTTGAAGTCCTTCTTTTTCCTCCTGACTTGATTGTTAGTAATGAATTCAGAGCACTAATGATTTGACTGTATCCCATCTACTAGTAATATACCTTGAGAGACAATTGAGGATGCATGGCCCTAAAAGAAGTCCTTTAAGTACAAGGGTCAGTGGTCTAGCCAACACTGAAATAAGTGTTGTCAGCCAAGGTGACCATGAGAACAACTTTTGGTACCAATTACCCTTGCTTTTTTGTATTTTTTAAATTGTTTTTGAACCAGTGTTAAAATGCTTTTAATCACCCCTGAGTGGTTAGTGTAGAAACAGCAAGTTTCTCCCAAGGCCATGTATAACCCTCCTTGCTTTGAGAATAAAAGCCCCTTTGATTCTGTAGGGCTACCTCAGCCAAGGAGTCTAGTGGAGATTTAAGCTGAGTTATAGATTTTTTTAACTCCATTAGGCTACCATCCACCTGCCTGCTTAGGGCCTTGAAATTGTGTTGAGCTGTGATCAGGGCAGAAGTTCCAACTGCAGTGGAGGCTGCAATCCTTAATCCAACCAGCAGAGGGACCAGTACCAGAGCCCTCTTATCTTGGTGGCGGAATCCCAGATTTTTTCTTCTACCTTCTCCAGAATAATAGTACACTTGGGGTATTATGTGTACAGGTACAAATAGTTCTGACTGTTTTGACTTGAGTCCCACCTTCAAGAGGCAAGAGGTACTTTCCATGGTGCACGCAAACTAGGTTCCCTCTGGGGCGACATGGTAGTTTTGATCTCCAAGGCTGGAGGGATTCAAGGACATAGGTTGACTACATGAATCCCGACAGGGAGAGTGTTGGACTCAAAACCCTGTAATTAGTAGACAGGTGTCTTTACCTTGGAGATCACCAAGGGTGAGTTTTGGTATATTCCCCATTGGCAAAGGTTTTATTGATGGGCTTGACTGGTAGTGATGTTCTGAATTTCAGAAGAATTAATGTCCACAGAAGCATTAGTTCCCACACCTATGTAATAAGGGGGTTCTGGCTTTACACATAGCCAACAACCCCAGGTGGCAATAGGATTACTTTTATTTAGGAAGGTAAAAACAGAAGTCAGCATGCCCAGTAGGGGATGACAGGGTATGTTTAACTCCATCTGCTTTGTTGGACTCCTTGTAACAGATGTTAAGGATGACGTTGGCAGAAGGACTGGAGTGTTGCCAGGTGTGGACTGGGGAGCAGGAGGGAGCCTTGCAGGTGGTAACTGTGGCCTTGTCTCCCTTCTCATCCCAATGGGATTAAGGCATCACTTTGGGGAATAACATTGAATGGTGAATTCTATTCCTGGTTGTAGCCAAGCATATACAGTCTAAGTCCTCAAGTGTGTCCAGTTACCCACCCCTTGCCTGTCCATCTTTTACTTTTTTGATAATTGGATTACACTGGCACTTTTGCCAATATTTTATTTGGGTCCTCAGGAGAAGCTTATAAGGTAGACTCAGTTCAGTCTGCTATGGTCCCACAATGTCAGCTAACACAGTCATTTGATTTATTCCCTTATACCCAGGAGACCCTTGGGGACCAACATAGAGCTGGTGTGTTGAGAGATCCTCATCAAATATGGTACAGAATTTTTAAACCTCTGTGACAATCTAGTCCACGTTAACTGTCCCCAGAAGCGCTTTTCAGGGTCTGTTCACTCAAAGGCAGTAATAGATTGGCTTACTGTGGCCAGAGGAAGACTGAAGAAGGCATCCTTCAAATCCAGGATGGAGTACATCTGGTGGCTAGGAGGCAAGAGACTTAGAAGCATATATGGGTTAGGTACTGTGGAGTGGATATTATCAACTCACTTGTTGACCTCCTGTAGATCTTGTACTGGCCTGTTATCAGAGGTCCCATGCTTTTGGATGGGTAACAGAGGTGTATTCCATGCTGTCAGGGAATGAGGATGCCTGACTTTCAGTACATGTCAGTGTGAAAAGCTATCCCTCTGTCGATGGGCTTATTGGGTATTGTTGAACCCGGATTGGTTCAGCAGAGCTGGTTAACTGAACAACAATGAGGGGCTGGTGGGCAGCCAGCCTAGGAAGATTTCCTCTGCCCAAACATCAGGGATTTTGTTTTTTAATCTCTGGAGATAGTGTTTAGTTAAATAGATTCAGTTCTTGTCATCAATAGATACTCCTCATACTGGAGTCATGTAAAAAATGTGGAGGGTGGACTTGAGTTAAAATACAGTTCAGCCAAGTCCCCATGGAAAGATAGGCTGGCCTGCAGTTTTCTGTGCAAGTCCCTTCCCAGCAAGGGATACGGACAATCCAGTTCCCCTTGCCAGGTTGGTGATCCAAGTCCTCATTCATGAGTATTTGTTTGTTTGTTTGTTTTTCTGGTAGCCCCCTGAATAAGAGCCTTTTCCTCCATAACTAGTACTTCCATTTTTTGTAACACTGAATGAGTTGTTCTGGTGTCTACTAAAAATCTAATAGACTTGCCCCATACTTCTAATGTGACTATGGGCTCCTGGGGGCTTAAAGTTATGGAGCCCTGGCCCCATCAGTCATCCTCTTCCACCAAAACTGGCTCATGTTTTGATCTTTATTCCTTGTTTCCTTCTAGGGCACTCAATTTTTTAATGTCCATCTTTCTTGTAAAAGGCACACTGATCTTAAGAGTGATCTTGCCTTAGTGTGCCCTTATTTGGCCTGACTTCCAGTGTTTCTTCCCCGTTCTTTAAAGGTCACTGCCATAACCCTGACGATCATTTTGTCTGGGCAGCAACAATGTCATCTCCATTATTATAGACCCATTGAGCCACCTCTATCAATTCAGAAAGAAGCTTTTCCTTGAACCCCTTCAATCTTTGTAATTATATCTAATATTGGGGGCTGACTGGGATATACAGGTCACATTCATGGTGTGACAATTTTCAGGGGCTTTTGGGTCTATGGGAGTAAACACACAGTATGTTTCAAAGAGGCTCTCAAGAAAAGGTGCTGGGGACTCATCAGGCTTTTGGATGGTCTCAATTACCTTAGAAAAATTAGTTGGCTTTTTTGCTTCTGTGTGTACCCCCTTTATAAGAATCCAGTGATACCGATTGAGAGCCTCCTTACCTCTATCATCATTTGGGTCCCAATGAGGGCATCTAAGGGGAAGTACTCTCTCCCGTCTGATGTGTTCAGAAGAAGGCTGTCCATCGTGGCCCAAGAACTGTTTCTGGCCCTCTCGCAGCTGCGATCTCTCTCCTCTGAGGCGAAAAGAGTCTGAAGAAGCTGCTGGCAGTCATTCCATGTTGGTCAGAGAGTGAAGAAAATAGACTCATGAAGAGAGATTATACCCTGTGGTTTTTCTGAGAAAGAAGGGCTTTGCTGTTTCCAATTATACAGATAGCTAGTGGAAAAGGGAACATAGACCATGCAGGGAGGTCTGCCTTCCCCTAATGGAGAGGTGACCTAACATAAAGGGAGGACTGGAGCAAGGGGTTGAGTGGAATCCAGAACCTCTGACACCTGTGGGTAAAGCTGACACCTCATCCAACTCTATGCTTGCAGAGGGCTAATGGAGAGCTGGTCTTCTCCTGACCCTGATAGTGGACTGAGGATGTTCCAAGGTCCTCAGAGTTACAAGGGTTGACAGGCCCACAGGGGATGTTGGAGTGGAAGAGTCGGGGCAGTCAGGTCATCAGCAGGGTCCCATATGGAGGAGGGTCTAGCACATCTAAATCCTCTGGTGGACATGGAATGCCTGGAGGGGTGACTTATCCTTTCCTTGGGCTGCCAAAACACTCCTTTTGATGACCTTAACTGTTTCTTCAGGTTGGCTTTTAGCCATGTTAGAGGGTTGAATAGAAAATCCATCCAGACCTCAATATACGTGGCCTGGCCAAGAAGACCTGGTTTTCCAAAAATCACCCTTTGAATCTGTAAAGCTATAGATTAGTGGTTCCTTCCAGTGGCCACCCAACATTAAAGGCTGGCCACTTTTGCTCACAAAATTGTGGAAATCAAGAGCATTTATATAATATCCAAAAGATCCAAGTGCATGTTTTTAACATCATTAAAGTTTTGTAGGAAGAAACCCAACAGGGGGTTGGCTGGAAGAGAATACCCCTGTCCCATTTCCTTAACAAGTAAAACACTGAGCACACAAGACACAACATGAACAATAGACAAAGATGACTCTTAGGCAAATTAGGCTTAACCAAAACCAGAAGTCTTACACAAATTAAACTCAACCAAAATCAGAGGTCTGAGATGACATCTCAAACTCAGACCTGGTTGTGGAAGTAGTGCTGCATCCAGCCTTCCAACAACCCCAGAATGGTCGATCAACAGGCCAGATATCAGAGGAAATAAAAAAATGAGTTCTACTCACTGAATGTTATGGGGAACACAGATTAAAAAAAAAAAACACAATGAGGCTGGTGCCACGGCTCACTAGGCTAATCCTCTGCCTGCGGCACTGGCACCCCAGGTTCTAGTCCTGGTCAGGGCGCCAGATTCTGTCCCGGTTGCTCCTCTTCCAGTCCAGCTCTCTGCTGTGGCCAGGGAGTGCAGTGGAGGATGGCCCAAGTCCTTGGGCCCTGCACCCCATGGGAGACCAGGAGAAGCACCTGGCTCCTGGCTGCGGATCAGCGAGATGTGCCAGCTGCCACACACTGCCGTGGCGGCCATTGGAGGGTGAACCAACGGAAGAAGGAAGACCTTTCTCTCTGCCTCTCTCACTGTCCACTCTGCCTGTCAAATAAATAAATAAATAAATAAATAAATAAATAAATAATAAAACCACAGTGAGACTTTTGAGGTCAAATTAGAAGTCTTTATTAGCCAGCTGGTGACTGCCTTTTCACAGAGCAAGTCCAGAAAAGATTTTCAGTGATGGGGGGTTTTAAAGGCAGAAACTGCATTTTGGTGGCCTTTGAAGTTATCAAGAAAGCAAGCAGAAGTACAGAAGCCAGAAATTTGCCAGTTGTAGCTGGATGAGCATACTGATATCTACTACCTGTTTCTCTCAAAGGAACAGTTCCTGCTCTGAAGCAACAAAGATAATTTATAACCACCTGGGCATGTTATGTATTGTGGGAAAATTTGAAACTTCAAGCCACCCTGTCACACACCCTCTGGTTCCTTACCATTAGCAGGGAGCTGGATTGGAAATGGAGCAGCCAGGACTTGCACCAGTATTTCAGGCAGTGCCACAATGCCAGCCCTGTGAGAGTGCCAACTTTCAACAGCTGCTCGGGAATGTCACTTATGAACAGAATACAAATCATTGCCATATACATTATAAACCAACCCTGCCTCTCAACTGAGACTCATATTTAGCTATTTCTGCATTTATGAAATGACTTAGGCATTAAATCTCAGTTTGGGCCAGGGCAGTGGCTTAGTAGCATTTTGTATTAAAATTATTTATGGAAAAATAAACAAAGGTGAAAACACTGATAATTTCCATTGTGTGAGCAAATAACAAGATACCGATATCTGGAAGATAATCCTGGATTGAAATGTGTGTCATAATTGTGGAAGGGCTGTGTCTATGAGAACATAGGGAGTAGAGCATTGAGTCTTTAGCTGGTGACTGCTTCCAGCTTGTTACTTCAATGCAGTTAACACTTTCCATTAAAGCATCTGATGCAAAATTATTCTTTTTTATGTTTTAAGAACCAAATACATGAATTCTTCAAGGATTCTGTGTTTGTCTTCAAATATAGTATATTTTATGGTATAAATTTGAATTTGAAATAGTTTTGAAGAAATAAAAGTAAAAAATAAACAAACTAAAAGCAGTCCTTTACAACTTCATAGTAAATATTTGATAGTAATAAAATATTTCTGGAGAAAGTAGCAATACTATAATCTCACTAGCTGTTATATCCCATCAATAGTGCATACATTTAAGAATAGAAGGCAACTCAAAATCTTTTCACTCTGCACCCTGTGCTTTGCAGGCCTCACACATCTGCACAGAGTTCTGCAACACTTACCTTTGACATTCTACAAGACCGCAACAATTCAGACGACATGTCCTGGACAGAATGTTTACCAGCAAGGGCTCCTCCACTAATGCACCTTTAAATTTCTTCCTGTTTACCTTTAAACCTTTGCCTTGATTCAGTCTCCTTGAATACACTCACCATTTGTTAAAGCATAGATATCTCCTTTGCACTGCTCTGCTGTTCCCAAATAAATCTCATTACTCCTTGGAGATTCTGATTGTTGTGTTATTGCATATTGATGGAAGCTTTTCCAGATCTTCATTCATTCTCAAAAGTTTAACTACCATGCTTGTTTATACAGCATTTGTGTTGGGTGCGAAACACCCAGCCCAGAAGATGTAAGTAAGGAGCTCACAAAGGAAAACAATATGTGCATAATAGATATTTTTTCTTAAGGGTATCATGACAATTTTCCCAAAAACAACTAACATCTGTATCTATTTACTTCCAAAACTTTAAGACTTTATTTTTCCATATAAATGTTTTGATAGGTATTTTTATACTTTTGAGCTGTAAAACCAACTGATTTACATTCTGTCAGATTCATCAAAATTCTATTACTACTATCACAGCACTACGGGTGCATAATTACATTTGATCAGTACGTACTTTTGCTGCCCAAATGTCCTGATAAGCAGCTCCAGTAAAAGGGGAATATTAGGAATGGATCGAACATGAAAGTTATTAATATAAATGTTGCAAATATTTTGATGTAGAGGTGATTTTAAGACAAAATCCTTCAAAATGTTTATATATTAGTTGATATTGGTCTTCTCTGTAAATTCCTGGAAATATCATTTAGTGTAATTCCTAAGAGAAAGCTGCATCATAGATTTAGGCACCACATCATTTTTATTTTTGAAATTCATTTCTATTTGAGGGGCACACATTGAATCTCAACAGGGTAAGCCATAGCTTGGGATGCCTACATCTCATATTGGAGCACCAGTCTAGATCCTACTAATTTCTTTCAGGTCCACCTTCCTGCTAATGAATCCTGAGAAGCAGCAGAATATGATTCAAGAGGTTGGGCCTTTGTCACCCATTTGAGACACTCAGATTCAGTTGTGGATTCCAGAATTCAGCCTAGAATAGTCTCAGCTGTTGCAAGCATTTAGGACAGATGGGAGACTAAATTAGTTAAATTAGATTAAATTGATTTTTGAGACACACACATGCAGAAAGATAGAGATATTCACCCTAGCATCATCTTGAGGACACTTTACAAAATTCATGGAATTAACAGATACATTAATTTTTGGTTTTAAATGCAGTATTTTCAAAATATGCATTTTTGTACACTTTTTGAAGACCTCTCATATTGTGGATTTCAAACATTTTTATACTGAAATAAACATGTACTAAATTTATTTTCCACAAATTTTGAAGTACCCTCATTCTCATGATATCAAGGGTTGAGAAAGGCAATTTATCTGAAGCCTTAACTTCTCCTAAAAATGCACAACCTTGTCCAATTCTTAAAAAAAAAAAAAAAAAAAAAAAACTTCACCCTGTTCCTAATACAGAAGACAGATATTTCGCCAAAGTACCTGATCAACTTCCTTCAACTTCCCAAGGCTATAAAAAATAAAAAATAAAAAATACACGAGAATCTGAGCAGGTATCACAGCCTACAGGAACCTATGCAGTGTGCAGGTGTTTGCTGCTGCAGTCAGGACACATTGGGAATTCCATATCCTGTATTCTTGGAGAGCCTGGTATCCTCCCAGCTCTGTTTGTGATTCCATCTTCCTTCCAATGCACACTTTGAGGGGCAGCAATGATGGAGCAAGTTCTTGAGTCACTGTTATGTGTATGGGAGACTCAAGTTGAGTTCCAGGCTTGTAGCTTCAGCTTGGCCTGCTCTGGATATTCTCTGGATATTGCAGGCATTTGGGGAGTGATCCAGCTAAGTGGAAAATATTCTTTCTCTCTCTCTTTTTTCAAACAATAGAATCAACAAAATTTTTAAAATATAAACAAGGCTTTGAGTTCTGGCACTGAAAATTAAGGCAATTCTTTACTCAATGTGCCATTCTAGTGGTGCCTTATCCACAAGGACATTCTCTTCTTCCTTTGCCCAAATGTTGCCAATATTCACCTTGTTTTGCAGCATTGCTATGTCAATGTTGTTTTAATGAATTACTTCTCAGAAGGGTTGGACAAATTACATATACATGCTCAGTAGCAATGCATAGGAGAGTCTATGATCCTGAGGTATGCCAACAGTATTTTCAAATTATTTTGTTTACTTAAGGGTAAAAGATATGTTTTGCTGTAGTTTTATTCTGTATTTCTCTGTCCATAATATGGGTGCTTTTAGCTCATGTTTTCTTAATAGGCACAATCCCTATCAGCCACCTTGTGAGGAAAGAAACCTGTCTGACCAAAGGCATCTGTGTGAGACTCCAGGTGTTCAGTGACCATTAAAGAATAAATTAGTACAATGACCACCATAATTAGATATTAGCTTTTCCCATGCCCATAAGGCTCCTTCATATCTCTCATGGTCAGTACTACAAGAAAAGGCACTCATGCTTCTATCTGCAGCACCAGGTTCTGCCTGTGAATGAGAATCACATTGTACACACCCAGGAGGATCATGTGGACTTGCACAAAGAAAGCACTGACATAAGGAGAGGAACTCAAAATTTGTTAGCAGAAATTCTAAGGTAAAATAGACAGGCAGCATGTATTGGGAAAATCATACACAGAAAATGAAGATTTGACCTGGACTCAAGGTGTAAAACAGCTACAGCATATTTTGGATGGCTGACATTTCTATTCCACTTTCAAAATTGTTCTTCTGGAAACAAAAGAGTCCTAGAGTTGTTTTCATGAGCTATTATTATGTCCCATCTCCTTTTTGTCTTCTGTAAAGAGGGGAATTTTGCCTTATCTTTCAAAGTAGGCACTGCAAGTTTCTCAGCATGTGCTATTACACCAAGATTTATTGACTGTACATCAGTGGATAGATTTTGATGACCTTATCCAAAGACATTTTCATGTGAGTAGTGAGAAGAGTGAGTGCCCAAGATGTGCAAACACTTGCAGGATCCTTTTCCCATGAACTTAGTTTCCTCTTCCTCACACTGTCCTCAGAAATCAATAGGATCCTCACTTCACAGGTGACAAAGTGGAGGAACTGAGGAGTTCCCCTGAAAAATGAGTAACAGGGGTTGTGACAACAGGGACATGGGGAATAGTCCCCTTATCTGATATACAGCTGTCAGAGGGTATCCTTAGGAGGCTGAATGCAGACAGAGGTGTGGTAGGAGGATTCCTATACCGAGACACCAAGGCCTCTTACAGGAAGTAGTCTTTCAATACACCAGCAAAAGGCCCAGGTGGAATTTCTTATTCAAAATCCTGATCCCTGAACAAAGAAGGGTTTTCCCTTATGAATGGTTTTAGCCTCTTTGCCTCCCTTATAAGGTTATCTGCATCCATTTGAATGGATATTCTAATGTTACATGGAACCCACCAGATTCATGCAATACTGCACATGCATGCCAGGTAGTTAACTGAAATTTTTGTTTTATACACGTACTGAGCTGTAAGCTGTCTGGCAAGGGTTAACATCATTGCTCTGTACTAAGGAGCAGAGATGGTTACATATAAGCAGATGAGGACTGCAGTTGAAGCCTTCATAGGTAAGCAGATAACAACTACATTTCAATCCCAGGACAGATGTCTCCCTTTTTCTTCTTCTGACCTTGAGAAGGCTTCTACCATGACTTTAATCCTCTCAGAAACAAGCTTAAGCAAAAGACAAAGGCCTCTGCTGCATTCCTCCTTTGAAACTCAGAACCCTTTTGGGTCAGACAGCATCATCCTTATCTGAGGACTTAGGTTTTTACAGAATTATGACATGTGTAGCTGCTTTGTTTTGTTTGTTTTTGACCAGAGTCTTTATGAAGCTAGAGACAGTTTCATAAACAAGGGCACAAGACAAGGAAAAGTCAGACAAGCCCCCGACACTATAATCACAGCACCTATTAGAGATTTGTATCCACTAAAAGTTTAAAAAAAATCCTCCAAACAAGTCTTTAGAGTTTTAAACTTTCTAGGTCTCAATCAGATTATGAGTGACCTTTTTTATTTGATCAGTAATTTTTTATGATCTTGTCCTCATTATCTATTTGTATTCAACAATTGCTTAGATAAAATTTTAAAATATAATGAGGCAAAAAAGAAAGGATCAGCCCATTTATTGTATCATGTGGCAGATTCCTCAAGCTTTGGCCATGTGTAAATCAGTCAGCATCCGGGGTATCGGAGGCAAAGCTGTCGTCCTCTGGAGTTCCTCTGTAGTCACCGTCTCTGGTGATCTCTTCATGGCTGACTCACTTGTTTCACATGCGCAGTTTGTAGGCTGTTGCTTTATTTGAGTTGCATTTCAGTTTCAGACCCCAGCTTCTCTCTGCTGTGGTGGATCCAGGGAGCTATCTCATCCATCTTGACGGTAGTGGAGGTGGATGAAGCAATAGTCTCTTGTTTTAGGTGTTTGCTTTATGTGTTTGAAGGCCCTTTAACAATAGAGGCCTTTTTCCTCCCCTTTGTAACTTTGTTAAGTCTGGAGGAAACAGATCTAACAAGCAAATTAAATGCAACAGGATCTAAAACAAGAAGATGGAATCATTATTAGAATATCTAGGAAATGTGTTACCTAAACCATGAGAGGTTTTCTCACTGAGAGAGGCATGTAGGCCTGGCCAGGTTTATGTGAGGCTCAGACCTATCTGTTTATATGGGATACAGGAAGAAACATCATAAGGAAGATGCGAACCTCTTTAGGGAAGACACCTGTTGACTCTCATTACCTAGCCTGCCTGTGAGAAGAGCTGGCTTGAACAGGAGGTTAGTGTAGAACAGGCAGCATATCCAAGACGAAGATCACAGTCCTGTCTATACTGAACCTAGGCCTTCCCCTCTGCAGTGGTGGTTATCTTGGAAGCTGGGCAGAGTAAAGGGCTTTTTCAGCTTGGAGCCAGCATGGTCTCATTCTAATCTGAATCCCTTCAGCCCCAGGGAAGTTCCACTCAACCAACTCTTAACAGAATTTTTTAGAGGCTGGCTTTAGTCAGGATGCCTGTTTACCTGATTTCTTGGCTTTCCGTATGGAAACCTAATGATATTTGGGCTGGACTACCTCCTAGGGTCTCTCTAATGGCAGAACATAGTGTAAAACAGCTATTAGTTGTCTCACTACCTGTCTTTATATTTGCTCCACAAGCTAATAAAAACATTTGTTACTAAGTTTTTATACATAGACATGCAACCTACACACATGTATGTATAACATACATTATAAGACTGAAACAGGGGCCGGCGCTATGGCTCACTTGGTTAATCCTCTGCCTGCAGCACTGGCATCCCATATGGATGCCAGGTTCTATTACCAGTTGCTCCTCTTCTGGTCCAGCTCTCTGCTGTGGGAAGGCAGTGGAGGTTGGCTCAAGTGCTTGGGCACCTGCACCTGCATGGGAGACCAGGAGGAAGCACCTGGCTCCTGGCTTCGGATTGGCACAGCGCTGGCCATGGTGGCCATTTGGGGAGTGAACCAATGGAAGGAAGATCTTTCTCTCTGTCTCTCTCTCTCTTACTGTCTAACTCTACCTGTTGAATAAAAAAAGAAAAAGAAAAAGAATAAAAAAGACTGAAACAGAAAGCAATTTTAGTAACAGTTTTTTAACTGTTTTTAAATTTTTTTTTTAAAGATTTGTTTATTTGAGAGGTAGGGTTACAGACAGAGAGAGGGAGAGACAGAGAAAGTTCTTCCATCCTCTGGTTCACTCTCTAATTGGCCACAATGACTGGAGCTGGGCTGGCCAGGAGCCAGGAGATTCTTCTGGGTCTCCCATGTGGGTGCAGGGGCCCAAGCACTTGGGCCATCTTCTACTGCTTTCCCAGGCCATAGCAGAGAGCTGGATTGGAAGTAGAGCAGTCAGGGATCAAATCAGTGCCCATATGGGGTGCCGGCACCACAGGAGGAGGATCCAGATGCTATGCCACAGTGCCAGTCCCAGTTAACTGTTTTTAAAATTATCATTTATTGATTAGAATTATCTTTTGTTCCTAGTATCCTAAACTAACCATATCCTTTTAGTTGGCACCTGTAGTTTATTGTTAAACTTTAGTATTATCTGTTTATGGAGCTGTCCCAAAATACTGGATGTAACAGAAATCATGCAAAGATGTTCTTTGGGTCCTAGAAGAGGAAATATTTAAACACAGAATCAACAATATTTCAATTTTTATGAGCAGTCTTGTTTTCTTTTGGAGGCTTGAAACTTCTTAGTAAGAGAATGTAATTGAAACAAGGCACCTGTTTACTCTACATAGTATTTTAGAAGGCAATTGTAGGATTTTGTAAAACATTTATCTCTTTTAGGTCTTCAAGCCCTTTTATTAAGATAACCTTTATGACATAACAACACAACAAGAGCATTAGATTTTCTAACTGTGGACATTTGTTTCAGTACATTTTATATTAGCATGACTTAATATGTGGCTGGCAGTGTGGCACAATGAGTAAAGCTGCTTCTTACAGTGCCAGCATCCCATATCAGCACCAGTTTGATACCCAGCTGCTCCACTTCCAATCTAGCTCTCTGCTATGGCCTTGGAAAGCAGTACAAGGTGGCCCAAGTGCTTGGGCCCCTGGACCCTCATGGGAGACCTGGAAGAAGCTCCTGGCTCCTGGCTTTGGATTGGCCCAGCTCTGGCCATTGCAGCCAATTGGGGAGTGAACCAGTGGATGCAAGACCTCTCTCTCTCTCTGCCTCTCTGTCTCTGTCTGTGTAACTCTGACTTAATGTTTAGTACCATTTTACATCTTGACAGTACTTTCAATAGGATCTAAAAAGGCTGATTAGTTGGTATCCATACTAGATGAGAAATATATCCTTTGACAGTTCCAAGGGGCCAACTGGAACTATCAGATTCCAAAGAAAAACTTTTGAGTTTTTGAATGTTAATGATGTCAAAGCTTAAATATCAGATTGAACCAGGATCACTTATCATCATGAATACAGATCAGATTTAATCACTGCTATAATCTTTAATTTTATATCACAGAAAAATAGATGGATAGCTTTTATATCCAAAAAATTCTATTTGTTTTATAAACTTTTATGACTTATATACACCCATTGCAACTTACTTAAACCTTTTTTCTCATTTTAGTCTAAAATAGCCATTAATTGTAAAAATTAGTCAAAGTAATTATTACAAGCCCTATTTTTTCTTTATTATTATTTTTAAAGTCTGTCTCTTAACCCATTTCACTAAGAAACTCATTTTTATCTTGGAGACTTTTTTTTCTGTCTGATTTTCTTGATTTACATTGAAATAATCCTTTAAAAATCTCAAAATAAAGATAACATTTTAATATAAAAGAGCATTCTGAATTACAACCTTACATCTAAGCAGTCTTTTATTATTTTATTTGTAGGCAGTTTATGAAAACTTATTTGTCAACAAATTCAAAATTTTTCATAAAATATTAAGTTTTAAGGGTATTTAAGTTTATATTTAGACACATTTATCTCATTTATGTTCATTCTATTTACATTTTGCAATTACACATAGATGACCTACAATGCTGATACTATATTATACACTGTATTAAAATTAGAATTACATTTATATGGAATTTCATTTTTTATTAAATGCCTCTAACTGGAAATCAGTGTTATCAACCTGAAATCTATTAAATGGTCATTTTTCATTTAGGAAAGACAGGCAGTGTTGCTGCAAAACACCACTTTTTATGGCCATATATTTTAGATTTATATTATCCAGTTACAGCTGAACCAAATTAGCACAAGAGTCATTATCCTGTCATTTTTATGTGTGAGATTATTATAACTCTTTAAATTTTAGATTGAGTTTGAGCCTAGTTTTTCACCTAACAAGCACCTTAGGCCAACACCTAGTCAACAGTCAGATACCTGGGATCTTCTCTGAAACAAACATGTGGTCAGGCAGTTACAAGACAGGTCCCAAGGGTGGCTTTGAGCCAAGGGTGGGTGTGCCACATAGGCGAGAAGCCTATTGGAGATGCTAACTTACATTTAGGAGACTTCAGTATCACTGCCCTAGGCTGCAAGATAGGGGGCCATTCCCAGCAAAGAGGTGGTATTAACACACCACAAATTAAAAAGAAGAAAAAAAACCCTCTAGATTGACTTTCTCTCTTTTTTCCCCAAAAAAGTACAGCTAGAGAGGCAGAGAGTGGAGTGAGCCTTTTCACAAACAGCCACCTGAAGAAGGGAACACATCATAAAATGGAAACTGATGGATCCTAAGGGGGATTGTAATCATCTGCAAAGGGGCTGAAGGACTCTGCGATGACTGGGCAGAATGCAGATTACCTGGTCTCTGACAATGGACCACTGTTGCTCCTGATGTCCCTGCAGTTCCTGAGTTTTCCTCCTGGGATTGAGATTCACTTTCGTCAGATGAAGAACAGTTTTTACTATGATTTCACATCATGTGCCCATGTGACCATTATCCTCACACATGTACACAATACATTCACACAGATCAAGTATCTTGATTCTAAAGACACAGTGGAATTTATGCTGTTGCTGTACCATTTCCTTATCCAGAGTATAAACCTGCAGGGTTCTGAGTTGATGCCATCCCCTTACCCGTTTTCACTATCTTCCTAGTTGATCCTACCTTGAATATCTTTTCTCATAAAGTCCTGTTCTTTTCCTGATATTGCCCTATTTCTCAAGAGGGGCAACAACTGGATTTATAGAATGACACAATCATGTGTTATGGATGTCACCTGTCTTACAGAGAACTGCCTTCCTAAGGACAATGGCAAAAATCACCACCCCCAGCAACATTCAGCTGGTGTTAGGGATCAGCATGTGTTTAATAACCAACATCTTCTAGCAGTTAGTATAATTTCACTTGCTGTGTTTTTTCCTGATGTGAGTTCTTTCTCTCCGTGTGTCTTCAGATCATTTGTTTACATTTCTCTGTTAATCAGGCCTAAGCATTATTCAGAGTTAAACAGAATCCAACACTGATACCTGGAGCACTGGGTGTTCAGTCTATGAATCCACTTGGTTTCAACATTTCTCCTGCACCAGTTTCAGATCCTCTGCTTTCTGACAGCTGCCTCTCCTTCTCCAGCAGCTCCTGATGGTTCCTTGCCAGCTCTCTACAATGAAGTTAATGATGCTCTTCCAGTCTCCAAGATGCACAAATAAGTATCAAAAGCTTTATGATTGAAACAGCAAAGCAAGTTACAGAAATCAAAGCAAGAAAACTAAAAAAAGTCTGTTTTTAACTGAATTCACACCGGTTTTTGTAGAAACCCTTATAAAGTAATTGCAGGAGCCTAGTTTGAACAACACATGCTTCATATAATGTGCTGGTATCAGTGAATAGAGAAACAACTTACCCTTCCTTGACCATCTTTCTGTATAGTTTTATTTTTTTTATTTATTTGACAGGTAGAGTTACAGACAGAGAGAAAGGTCTTCCTTCTGTTGGTTCACCCCCCAAATGGCTGCTGATCCGAAGCCAGGAGCCAGGTGCTTCCTGTGTTCTCCCATGTGGGTGCAGGGCCCAAGCACTTGGGCCATCCTCCACTGCCCTCCTGGGACACAGTAGAGAGCTGGACTGGAAGAGGAACAACTGGGATTAGAACTCAATGCCCATATGGGATGCTGGCACTGCAGGCAGAGGATTAACCAAGTGAGCCATGGCACCAGCCCCTCTTTCTATATAATTTTCATAAAGAACAGTCACACTCGTCTCCACTAATTTGAATTCAGCTTCTTGTTTGGCTATCACAGAACTCAATATATTATATTTGTATTCTCGGTTTCTTTTTAGTTGTTGTAAAGAATAAAGCTATTATGTTTGTGTGTCAATTTGTAGCTAAACACTTGGTTAGGATAAGTAGAGGAGAAGGGTGAGGATCCTAGAGACAGAAAGCCATTCTGCTTCTCAGCAAAAACTCATGTTTTCCATAATGGGCTTTCTACCCTAAAAACAGCATACCTTCTTCCAGTTTCCATACACTGCAGTTCAGGTTCTCTGCTTATCTTCCTCCACTTCATTTATATCTCAAATTATTAAGAGAAAGATGAAATGTTCAAGAAGTTATGGTTGTACAATATTGTGAATGTTTAAAATTGCTTTTTGTTAAAATGGTTGGTTAATTGTACTTTACGTATTTTCTACTAGAATACATATATTTTAAAAACTTGAAAGCGAAGTAATCTTTTTGGTTCTCTGATTTATGTCATCAAGAGCAGTAACTTTTGTGAGCTCCTCCCTCTTGATATTTAGCTGAGCTTTTTCTTCTAAACCTCCTTGCCTTCAGACTTCAAATTCACTCCCATGATATGTGAGTGACTAGTGTCAAACATTCACATTAATGACTTAATTCCCAGAAGAAAACTCCATGTATATATCACACAATTTTGACTTTCTACAATATAACATACTGTTATGCTTCAAATCTAAAGCATACAATGGGAATCCTATAGTAAGTATAGGTAGTTTACATCTCAATGTCCTGATGTGTTCATTGAAAGCATGCCATTCATGTCTCTGAACATTTTTTCCCAATATCTGCACACAGGAAAGAAACAAAACATGACTACAATTTCCATAGAGACACTCAGTAATAAGCTGAAAAGATAAAAGGTCAATGAAACATATCCCTTGATACCTTTCTATCTGAGGGGAAATAAGTTGATACAGGTTAGGAATAGGAGAAATGTCAAGCATGTAAGAAATGAGGATCAACAATAAAAGAAACCACCTTGAGGCATGATCATTCAGTGTGTCTTCAATATTCCCACTTAGGATGTAAAGGGATAGATGGCTAAATGATGGGCAAAGTAACAAAGGCAGAAAATGGTCCAAGTCAAATGATTCAAGTGAACTTTCCCTAAAGGCATGAAAAACAAAGAAAATAAACTTAACATCTCAGTTCACATTGAGAAGTTCCTATTCTGTATTAGGAGAGGTTGGGACTGCTCTACTTGGCTTGATATCCTCTTCCTTACACACATATTTTCAGTTTATGTATGCAGGCTGGCATGCAGTGCTGAATGTTAAGATAATATATCATACTTCCTGGTTCAATGAATTTATAAATTCATTGTAGAATTAGTACAGCACTTGAGCAGCTTCAGCAAGAAAGTTCAAACTCCCACAATTTTACTGCCATGAGAGACTGTTCACCTCACTCCACCCAAGACATAAAAAGTGTCAAGAGCCAAATTATGACAAAATGTAACCTCCAATCACTTACCACATCCTGATGCTCTGCATGCTGATCTCTTTTATACTCATCTGACCATGAGTAATTTCAATGAGGTTATTTCCTATATCATCAGCATCTTCAAGCTTTTTTTCATCATCCTTTAAGAAAGCACATTGAATCACTGAGTCATTCTTTGGTTTTTACATCAGCTTCTAGGATTTATTGCATTTAAAAAAAAAAGATTTATTCATTTACTTGAAAGGCAGAGTTACAGAGAGGCAGAGGCAGAGAGAGAGAAAGGTGTACCAACCACTGGCTCACTCCTCAAATGGCTGCAATGGCCTGAGCTGTGCTGATCCAAAGCCAGGAGCCAGGATCCTCCTCTGGGTCTCCCATATGGGTGCAGGGGTCCTAGGATCTGGGCCATCTACTACTTTCTCTGGCCATAGCAGAGAGCTGGACCAGAAGAGGAGCAGCCGGGACATGAGCCAGCACCCACATGGAATGCCTGCACCACAGGCAATGCCCCTACCCACCATGCAACAGCACAGGCTCCTAATGTGTTAATAAAGGAATCTTGGTTTAAATTTCAGCTTTCCATCAAAGAGACTCCTTTTGTGTCTGAATTTTGATATTGTTTCTTTGATTCACTAATATTTATGTGTATGGAATAAAGGAACATAATTAAAAATATTAATTCAAATGTTGACCAAAATCTATCTTAAATTGTTTGACTCAAATATCAAATAAAAAGAACCTTATTTTATATTCAAGATTTTTCTTTGATAGATTATATAAAAAGAAACTTGATTGCAAGAAGCAATAGCAAAATAATCAAATTATGAGGTATAAATGATTCAGAGAGCAACAAAATAACATAAAAATCAAAAGGAGAATGATACTTTTTTCCAAAGACATTTTTACAGCTTCAGTATACTACATCATGACATTATTGATATTTTCAAAATTTTTCTGTAAGTTAACTAGAAGGAGATAAAAGCAATCTCTGATATTGAGGAACATTCAACAAAATCACATTATGCCAATATATTAGAAGCAACTGTACATTATCTGGCACTATGCACGTAAAATGTGTTTATGAAAAAGATTCTTTATTGCATAATATTTTAAATCTAATAAAAAAGTATCCTATTTCAATGAAATTCCTGTTAAACTTCTACATTCTTGTGAAACTATCTTTGCCTAACTTCCCTGCTAGCAGTAGGAACTATTTCACATGGAAAATTCTATAATCTCAAATAATTTTATCTTCAACAGAAATGAAACACATAAAAATATCAAGCATCTAGTGTTATTGTTCTTTCTTCTATTACCAACACTAATAAATACATCTCTTCCAAAAACATCCTCATTCAATTAGGTTTGTCCAAATCCCAGCCACTCTTTGGAATTCCATAAAAGAAATATTAAAATTTTCAGTTGCTTGGCTACTCCAAAAACTTGTGATGACTCCCTTCTTCAGAGGAACTACATTTCACAAGAAGCAGAGAAGAGGCTCTGGAGACACACTTTTGAGATCAAGCATGATTGAGTGCATTCCCTGACTTGCCTCTTAGCATCTAGCAGATCTGGTTTAACTCACAATTCATCTATGATGGGCCTTCTCATCCTTAACATGATTCCTTAATATGAGAATGCTATCACCTACCATAAACATGAACAATATGCTTAAAGCCTGCATCTTTCAGATGGGTCACACTTACCAACACCTCAGGCAGTCCAGTCAATTTCTTTGACACTCAATTCTCTCCTCTGACTCCAGAATGTATCCTGGTCTTCTATTTGTTCTCCCATTGCATGAACCTGCGTGGTGGGAAATAGCAACTTGACCTCTCTCCCCTCTTCCTCATCCCAATGAAAAAGCAAAACAACACTGAAAAGCACAGGTGAAGGTTACAACCCAAGGACACAAGCTCAGCAAGTAGCTGAGATCTAAACATAGGACTAAGGGTCACTTCAACCTCCCCACACCTTACTACTACCACAGAGCTGCTCCATGTTAAATGTGGCATTCAGCTGAGGCCTTTGTCTAAGGCACTGATGGGCTAAAGGATATCAAAGACATGCACTAAATAATGAGGAGACAAAAGCAAGGTCACTAGAGGAAACTTTATCCTCTGCTGCTTACTATTACTGTAAACTGTAAACACAGCCTGACTTCCAGTCAGTTAAAACTAAAAGCTCACATAAATGGCTTATTTATCAAATTTGCATTTCCCAGCACATTTAAAGATTAATCACTTTCAGAAAAAATGTCCAACCACAATATGACAACTTATAAAGAGTTCATGAATTTCATATATACTGCTTTATGAAAACAATTTTAAATACACAGCAGGTTTTGTATCTGGTGAACAAATTTCACATATCTCATACATACAGTTTTATGAGTATAATGATACTTCCCTCCTATCTCTGTCTTTCACTCCCACCTCTCTCCTCCTTTATTTTCTTATTTAGCTTTTAATCGTTATAATAACATGCCTTCAAATTACTTTATAATCACAAGGGTAAACCTTCACTAAATGAAGAATTCAACAAGTATTAAGTAGAAAAACTACTGTTCCTCAACAGAATAGAGAAGAGTGATAAACACTCTTCAGAGGCCAGAGCTATGGCACAGTGAGTTAAGCCATAGCCTAAAGTGCCAGTATCCCATATGGGCACAGTTCCTAACAAGGATGCTCCACTAATGCTCCTGGGAAAGCAGAAGAAGATGTCTCAAGTTCCTGCACCCAGCCTCCCATGTGAGTGACATGGAGGAAACTCCAGTCTCCTGACTTTGGCCTGATCCAACCCTGACCATTGTGGCCATTTGGGAGCAAACCAGCAGCACTTTCTGAAATGGATAAATCGATTAAATTAGCACATTCATCACCTCACACACTTGTCTATGATGAGAACATTTATGTCCTCACAGCAATTTTCAAGTATGCAACATTCTAAATCATAAATTTTCTTTTTTAAAATATTTAGTTTATTCAGTGGGGCTGGCTCAGTAGTGTAGCAGGTAAAGCCACCACCTGAAATACCAGCATCCCATTTGGGCACCAGTTCAAGTCCCGGCTGCTTCACTTCCAATACAGCTCTCTGCTATGATCTGGAAAAATCATAGAGGATGGCCCAAGTGGATGGAATTTTCTCTAGAATAGATCACATGCTAGGTCATAAAGCAAGTCTCAGCAGATTAAAAAAAAAATCATACCTTGCATTTTCTCAGACCACAATAGAAGGAAGCTGGAAATCAACAACTGAAGAATAACTAGAACATATGCAAACACATTAAGACTGAACTACATAACAGTGGGTCATAGGGGAAATCAAAGGAGAACTCAAGAAAACTTCCGGAAACCAATGAAATCAATATTACATCCTATCACAACTTATGGGAAAGAGCAAAGACAGTGTTAAGAGGGAAGTGATTAGCAATGGCTGCCTACATCAAGAAATTTGAAAAGCACCAAATAAATGAGTTACTGATGCATCTCAGTTACCTTGAAAAACAACAAATCAAACACCAAATTCATAGGAGAAAAGATATAAAATAAATCAAATAAATACAAAATTGAAACAAAAAAACAAAAGTTCACAAAATGAAGAGATGCTTTTTCGAAAAAAAAAAAAAATAAACAAAGTTGAAATGCTACTGGCCCAACTAACCAAAAAAAAAAGAAGCCCAAACTAATAAAACCAGAAATGAAAATGGAAATGTAACAACATATACCACAGAAATAAAAAGAATCATCAAGAATTACTACAAAGAGCTGTTTGGCAAAAAAAAAGGGGGGGTGGGGAATTGTTGAAGAATAGATTCTGGGACAGATACAACCTACCCAAATTGAGTCATGAAAACATAGAAAACCTAAACAGATTAATAACCAAGAAGGAAATTCAGTGATTAAGACCCTCCCAACAAAGAAAAGCTCAGGTCAGATGGATTTACTGCTAAGTCAACCAAACATTTAAAGATCTAAATCCACTTAATCTATTCAAAATAACAGAATTGGAGGGGATCTTCCCAAACTCCATCTATGAAGCTAGCATCACCTTAATTCCAAAACAAGAAAAAAAGACACAGAATAAGAGAACTATAGACCAATTTCCTTAATGAACATTGATGCAAAAATCAATGAAATTATAGCCAATAGAACCTAACAACACATCAGAAAGATCGCTCAACCAGACCAAGAGGGATTTATTCCTATTATGCAGGGGTGATTAATCACTCACAAGTCAATAAATGTGATATATCACATTAGCAAATTGAAGGACCAAAACCATATGGTTACCTCAATTTCTAAAGAGAAAGTATTTGATAAAATACAGCATCCTTTCATGATGAAAACCTTAAGCAAGTTGGGTAAATATGGAACATTCCTCAACACAATCAAAGTAATGTATTTTAAGCCTGTGGATAGCATTTTATTGAATGTGAAAATGTTGGAAGCATTTCCACTAAGATCCAGAACCAGAAAAAGATGCACAATCTCACCATTACTATCAATACAGTCCTGGAAGTTTTAGACAGAGCCATTAGGGAAGAAAAAGAAATCCAAGGGGTGCAAATTGGGAAGGAAGAAATCAAACTGTCCCTGTTTACAGATAAGATGATTCTGTATAGAGAGAATCCAAAAGACTTCACTAAGAGACTATTGGTACTCATGAAAGTGGTTTCATGTCAGAATATACAATTAATGCACACAAATCAATAGACTTTGTATACACAGAAAACACCATGGCTGAGAATGAAAATCTAATACCACTTCTTTTCAAAATAAGTAGAAAAAATACCTTGGAATACATATAACCAAGGATATAAAAATCTCTATGATGAAAATTATAAAACATTAAAGAAAGGAATAGAAGAAGATCCTTAAAAATGGAAAAAAAATCATCGTTGTTCATGGAATGGAAGAATCAGTATCATCAAAATGTCTATACTACCAAAAGCCATTCCTGTCAGATCTAGGACATTCTGCTCAGATCTAGAAAAAATGATGATGAAATTCACATGGAAACATAGGAGACCCCAAATAGCTAAAACAATTTCTACAACAAAAACAAAGCTGGAAGCATCACAATGTTAGATTTCAAGATATGCTATAGGGCAGTTATAATCAAAATAGCCTGGTACTGACAAAGAACACCAGGTAGGTTGACCAAGGGAACAGATTACAAAACTCCAGAAATCAATCCATGCATCTATCCCCAACTTATCCTTGACAAAGTAACTAAAATCAATCTCTGGACCAATGACAGTATCCTCAAGAAATGGTTCTGTAAGAACTGCAAACTCCACATTCAGAAGTACGAAACAAGACCCCTACCTTACATCTTATGCAAAAGTCCACTCAAAATTGATCTTTGACCTAAATCTAAGACATGATGCCATCAAATTATTACAGAATATTTGGGATATCTTGCAAGACATTGGCCTAGGCAAAGACTTTTTGGAAAAGACCCCAGAAGCACAGTCAATCAAAGCCAAATTTGACAAATAGAATTACATCAAAGTGAGACACTCCTGAACTGCAAAACAAACAGTAAAGTGAACAGGCAACTGACAGAATGGGAGAAAATATTTATAAACCATGCAACTGATAAAAGATTAATATCCAGAATAAAGAGATCAAGAAACTCAACAACAACAAAACAAACAACCCAGCTAAGAAATGGGCAAAGGACGTGAATAGACTTTTTCAAAAGAGGAAATCTAAATGGCCACCAGATACATAAAATCAGCAATCAGGGAAATGCAAATCAAAACCACAATGAGGTTCCATTTCACCCCATTTAGGATGGGTTTCATACAGAAATCAACAAGCGACAAATGCTGGCGAGGATGTGGAGAAAAGGTACCCTTAACCACTGTTGGTGGGAATGTAAACTGGTCCAATCACTGACAAAGATAGTATGGAGATACTACAGAAATCTGAATATAGACCTATGATATGACCCAGCCATCCCTCTCCCAGGAATTTACCCAATGGAAATGAAATCAGCATATTAAAGAGGTATCTGTACCACCATGTTTACTGCTGCTCAATTCACAATAGCTAAGATATAGAATCAACACAAATGCCTATCAATCCAAGACTGGATAAAGACATTATGGTATAGGAACACCATGGAATACAACACAGAACTAAAAAAAAAAAAGAAATGAAATGAAAATTCTGTCAAATGCAACAAAATGGATGGAACTGAAAAACATTATACTTAGTGAAATAAGCAAATCCCAAAAGGACAAATACAATATGTTCTCCCTGATCTGTGGTAACTAATAGAATGCTTTAAAGGTAATCTATAGAAGTGAAATTGACACTTTGAGATATGGTGAGTTTGAAAAGCCCTTGTCTCAACTGTTGAGGAACAGTTTTTGTTCTTTTCATACTATTTGTTGAACTCTTCACTTAGTTTAGAGTTAATATTATGTGAATAAAGTTAATTGAAAATAGGTCTTAGCAAAAAATAAGAATGGGAAGAAGACAGAGAGGAAAATGATGGGTGGTACTGTGGGTGGGAGGGAGGGAAGGGTTTGAAGAATCACTATGTTCCTAAAGTTGTATATATGAAATGCATGAAGTTTGTTTACCTTAAATAAAATATTCCTAGATAAAAATATGTAAGTAAATAATATAAATAAAAAAGAAATATTTTCCATCTGCTGGTACATTCCCTCAAATAGCTGTAATAGCTGGGGTCAGGCTAGACCAAAGCCATGGGCCAGGAACTCCATCTGGTTCTCCCATATGGGTGCCATAGATTCAAGCTTTTGCCCCATCATCAGCCACTTTCCCAGGTTCATAACCAGGGATGCAGATTGGAAGCAGAACAGGGAGGACTTGAACCAGTATTCATATGGGATGTCAGCATCATAGACAGGGGTGTTTCCTACTAAGCCACAACATGGGCCCCTATATTATAATCAGCAAATTCACAACTAGAGAAATTGACATTCCCCTTCCCAAGTCATATCCCTTTAATTTCTTATTCTTGCCTAATAGCTCTGGCTAAAACTTCCAGAACTATATTGAATAGCAGTGGTGAGAGTGGGCATCCCTGTCTGGTACCAGATCTCAGTGGAAATGCTTCCAACTTTTCCCCATTCAATAGGATGTTGGCTGTGGGTTTTTCATAAATTGCTTTGATTGTATTAAGGAATGTTCCTTCTATACCCAGTTTGCTTAGAGTTTTCATCATGAAAGGGTGTTGTATTTTATCAAATGCTTTCTCTGTATCTATTGAGATAATCATATGGTTTTTCTTCTACAGTCTGTTAATGTGGTGTATCATGTTGATTGTTTTGTGCACATTGAACCATCCCTGCATGCCAGGGATAAATCCCACTTGGTCTGGGTGGATGATCTTTCTGATGTGTTGTTGCATTCTATTGGCCAGAATTTTATTGAGGATTTTTGCATCTATGTTCATCAGGGATATTTGTCTGTAATTCTTTCAATGACATTCTCTTTAGATGTGACTTCTAGCACATGCACAGGCTCCTAGAACCCACAACACAGTGGGAATACAGAATACCTCTGTCAGCCCAGAAAAGCAGTGTCATACGGCCCTTTACACATGCAGCACTCTTCAAATGCTTAGAACACTGATGGCATTTTCTCTGTCATGATAATGTCATAGGGTGCCTGCATACCAGTTCCTGTCTCCAATGCAGGGAAAATTTACAGAATAAGATGGGGTAAAATGAGCAGAGAGCAGAAGAATTATTTGCACAGAATGTGGAAGTATACATTCAAGAAGCACTGTAGGCATACTCAAGTTAGAGTTGTACTCAATGAGGTTCAGGTCCATCACTTTATATAATATGGAGGCATAAGGAATAGGCTTTGGGGTCAGGTTAACTGAATATTCAAGGTATTAAAGGTGGTTAGAATTTGGGGGGACTGGAGTACCACCCATTTCCTTGCCCATCCCATTTTTGGAAATATCAGAAGTATTCAAGGCATCAAGTGCATGATGGAAGTAGAAGTGTCAGCTATGGTAACTGAAAATTAATGACATTATAATTAGCTATAGGTCAACAAGAGTTTGCAGTATTTTTGGCAGGTGCCAGTTCTGAAGGATATTTTTGTAGAAACTGCCTGGAAAGAAAGAGTTGGCAGTAGAGTTGGAGCTACCAGGAGGGCCTGGTGACCTCAGGGTCTCCTTGCTAGTCACCTGCTTGAATATGTTAAAAAGTTTGCATATTTGAGAACACTGCACCAGTGGTATAGCAGGCAATCTTATGAGACAGATTTCCTTTATTCAGCAAAATACCTTCTCATTTCCCACATTACCACATGGCCCCAAAGCTCTCTCTGTTCTGCTGTTGAGAAGTATTCAACTGTGTGATTCTATCAGCTTCTTCCTGCCCCCATTCACCTGTTCAAGAATACTTGGGTGCTATATAGGTTTTCTGTGTCTATTAAAAAACAGACCACAAAATGAGTGGCTGAATAATAGAAATGTAGCTTCCAGGGGATGGGTCCTTGGCACACTGATGAGAGCACTACTTGGGATGGCTACATCCCATCCCAGAATGCCTAATTTTTCTTAGGTAAGAATTTATTTATTTATTTGGGTCTGATGCTGTGGAATACTGGGATAGGCCTCCATCTGTAGTGTGGTGTCAGTATCCCAAGTGGGCACTGGTTTGAGTCCTGACTGCTCTGCTTCCAACATATCTCCCTACTAGTGTACCTGGAAATGCAGCAGAGGATAGCTCAAGGGCTTGGGCCCCTACAACTAATGGAAAAAGCTCCTTGTTCTTGGCCCAGCTGTGATGTTGCAACCATTTGGAGAGTCAACCAACAGATAAAACACATCTTCCTCCCTCCCTCCCTCCCTCCCTCCCTCTCTGTGACTCTGCCTTTCAAATTAATGGATCTTAAAAAAAAGAGAGAGAGAAACAGAGAGAAAGAGGTGGGGAGGGAGGAAGGAAAGGAAAGAGGGAAGAAGAAAGGGAGAGAGAGAGAGAGTCAGAGGGGGGTGGTGTTTCACCTATAGTTTCACTCTGCAAATGGCCACAACAGCTTGGAGCGGGGCCAATTCTAAACCAGGAACCAGGAGCTTCATCTGGGTCTACCACATGGGTTCAGAGTCCAAGGGCTTGGACCATATTCTACCGCTTTCCTAGGTGCAATAGTGGGGAGCTGTGTTGAAAGTGGGGCAGCCAGGGCAGGAACCAGCACCTGCATGAGGTATCACATCTCAAGCATCAGTTTAAAGAGTTATACAAAAATGACAGCCCCCAGGCTGCCTGCATTTGTCACAGCTCTGTTTCCCATCTATCTTCCTGCTAATTCACACCATGCTAGGTAGCAGGAGATAATTCACATACTGAGGTTCCTGCCACTGACATGGGAAACCAGGATTGAGCATTAAGGTGACTGGCTTAGGCATGGCTCACCACCAGATATTGCAGGTATTTGGGGAATTAACCAGAGGATGGAAGATCTCTCTTTCTCTCTCACACTCAAACACACCAAAGTAACAAAATAAAAGTTTTTAAGTTTCATTTAATTTCAAGTGGATTTACAAAGAGACAAAGAAGGAGGAAATGAGGGAGGGAGGGAGGGAGGGAAGGAGGGAGGGGAGAGAGAGACAGAGATAAAGAGAGAAATATTCCATCTGCTGGTTCACTCACAGATGGCCACAGGGACTGGAATTGGGCCAGGTCAATCCCAGGAGCCTGGAACTTCACCAGGTCTCCTATAAAACAAGAGGCACAAGGACTTGGGTCATCTTCTGCTGCTTCATTGGGCATGTTAGCAAGAGCTAAATCATAGCTGGAGAAAATGGGACTCGAAGCTGCATTCATATTGAATGCCATGGTTGCAGGCAGTACCTTAATTTGCTGTGCCATAATGTTGGCTGCTGTTGATCCCCACTTTCTGGTAATTTGAATTGCAGAATGACAGCAAGACAGAAAGATAAAGTGAGACAGCTGACCAGTAGCAGAGACAGAGAGATCTTCCATCCACCAGGTCACTCCCCAAATGTCTACAATGGCCAGGGCTGGGCCAAGTTAAAGCCAGGTGCCCAGAACACCATCCAGATCTCCCATATGGGTAGCAATTGAGCAAGCACTTTGGCCATCACCTAAAGACTCCCAGAGTATACATTAACAAGGAGCTGCATATGAAGCTGGGCAGCTGGGAATCACCCGACACTCTGATATGGGGTGCTGGATTGACAAGCAGCAGCTTCAACAGCTGCACCTGAGTGCCAAGCCCTATCATGGTTTGTCATTGTGCAACTCCCTATCCTTTAGTGTTGTAGACCTGGGATGTGCTCCTAATGTATGTAAGAGAACAAAAGCTTGAGATGTGGTTCATCAAAAAGTGAAGCATGGGGCTGGCTCTGTGCTGTAGCAGGTAAAGCCACCACATGTAGTGCCTGCATCTCATATGGGTGTCAGATTGAGTCCAAGCTGCTCCACTTCCAATCCAGCTCTCTGATATGGTCTGGGAATGCAGTAGAAGATGGCCCAAGTGCTTGGGCCCTGCACCCAGAGCTTAGTCTCCTTTATCCCTTTCTCTTTTCTTTATAGATTCAAGTAGAACATAAGCATATAGTTCTGTAAGCTTTGATGCTGGTTAACTGTATGATCACTAAGTATACTGACAAGAGTTCACTGTCAAACTTAAGAATGGGAATCCAAGATGGGGGAGTTGGAATGTGAGTGGGAGGGAGAGGAAGTCCCATTGTGTCCTGAAAGCTGTATATAGGAAACATATGAAACTTGTATAACCTAAATAACATATAAATCAATTTAAAAAGCTCTTTTCTTTGTTGGTCACAAAAAGGGATACAAAAACCTTAGAAGAATTAGCACATTAAATAAATCACTTTTGAACCACTCTGTTGTGGCTCACTTTGGTCTACCTGCATAAAACTTGGATACAGGGAATCATCTCCTATTATTTAAATTAAACAATGTTAAGCAGGAAAACAATGACATAAACAAGAAATCCACCAAGTGGCCATTTCTCATTCAATCTCAGGGAGTACCAAGGCCAAGCATTGATACATGGAAACACCACATTTTTGTTTCATGGGTTGAAACTAATGTTTCTTTCTCTGTAAAATACACCCTAAAGGTTATTAAAATCTGACTCTAATCACATCCTGTTATGTTATCCAAACCAATTTAACCAACTTAGAAAACAAGTTTGGAAACTTTTTTTTTGGGGGGTGTTATGACATTATTTATGTATTTAGTTTTACTAAAGAACATAATCTACCTTTGGAATTTTCACTATTACATTAGTGGATCACTGAAAAGTCAATAAATTGTTTTTTTTTTAACTTTTATTTAATGAATATAAATTTCCAAAATACAGCTTATGGATTACAATGGCTTCCCACCCATAACGTCCCTCCCACCCGCAACTCTCCCCTCTCCCACTCCTTCTCCCCTTCCATTCACATCAAGATTCATTTTCAATTCTCTTTATCTACAGAAGATCAGTTTAGCATACATTAAGTAAAGATTTCAACAGTTTGCTCCCACACAGAAACATAAAGTGAAAAATAATAGATGATTTTTTAAATGATGATGAAATCAGATCAGAGCTATTGTCATGTTTAATACCAGTGAGAGTCAATTTGGGAATTGATAATTTCTTCTTCTTCTTTTTTTTTTTTACAGATCAGTTTAGTATACATTAAGTAAAGCTTTCAACAGTTTGCACCCCCATAGAAACACAAAGTGAAATATACTGTTTGAGTACTCGTTATAGCATTAAGTCTCAATGTACAGCACGCTAAGGACAGAGATCCTACATGAGGAGTAAGTGCACAGTGACTCCTGTTGTTGACTTTACCAATTGACACTCTTGTTTATGGCCTCAGTAATCTCCCCATGCTCCAGTCATGAGTTTCCAAGGCTATGGAAGCCCCCTGAGTTCTCCAACTCTTATCTTGTTTAGACAAGGTCATAGTCAAAGTGGGGGTTCTCTCCTCCCTTCAGAGAAAGGTATCTCCTTCTTTGAAGACCTGTTCTTTCCACTGGGATCTCACTCACAGAGATCTTTCATTTAGGTTTTTGGGTTTTTTTTGCCAGAGTGTCTTGGCTTTCCATGCCTGAAATACTCTCATGGGCTTTTCAGCCAGATCGGAATGCCTTTAGGGCTGATTCTGAGGCCAGAGTATTGTTTAGGACATCTGCCATTCTATGAGTCTGCTGAGTATCTCGCTTCCCATGTTGGATCACTCTCCCATTTATTTATTCTATCGGTTAGTATTAGCAGGTACTAGACTTGTTTATGTGCTCCCTTTGACTCTTAGTCCTTTCATTATGATCAATTGTGAACTGAAATTGATCACTTGGACTAGTGAGATGGCATTGGTACATGCCACCTTGATGGGATTAAATTGGAGTCCCCTGGTATGTTTTTAACTCTACCATTTGGGGCAAGTCAGCTTGAGCATGTCCCAAATTGTACATCTCTTCCCTCTCTTATTCCCACTCTTATGTTTAACAGGGATCACATTTCAGTTAAATTTCAACACTTAAGAATAACTGTGTGATAATTACAGAATTAAACCAGTCATATTAAGTAGAGCAGACAAAAAAAACTACTAAGAGGGATAATGTATTAAGTTGTTCATTAACAGTCAGGGCTATGCTGATCAAGTCACCGTTTCTCATAGTGTCCATTTCACTTCAACAGGTTTCCTTCTGAAGGCAGTGATATTTAAGCTCCAAAAGGGAGAAATCACTTTTAAGCTGACGTCCAGTTACATGAGACTGTTATATAGCCAAATGTCATAGAGGGGGGAGGGAGTCACTGAAAGTCACTGAAAGGGAGATGCCTTCCTGCAGAGGAGTGCTGAGCTGAGAGAGGAGTCTTTCTCCACCCATCTCACACTAGGAAAAGGAGTAAAGTTAACAAAACACAAATTTGAAACCAGGCACTAGAGTGGAGTGGTCCCTATTACAAGCACAACAGAACTTTGGCTCCACAACCTGATAATGGATTTTTAAATTATTCTATGGAGGAAAGATATGATCTAGCACCATATTGTGAAAGAAAGTGGAGATAGACATTAGGCAAAATATCTAGGTTCCTCAGGAAGCCATTTCTCTTCATCCTGTAGTTTGAAAATAAGCCAAGCCATGGTGCAGAGAAAGTACAACCTTCTCTTTTTTTTTAATTCTGGCAGTCAAAGGAATTTCAGTGTTTAAGAACACAACCCAAAGGACAGCCAGTTATAAATGATTTGTTTCCCATCTGTGCTGAGAAGATAAAGAGAGAAGCTTGCTTCAGCATTTCTCTCTCATGCTACCCCATTTCCTGCTCTGCAGCCTCCTGTACACCATGAGGTCCAGGATGAGGGCAGCAGCAGCCCATAGGACCAGGTGTGTGTACCTAAACACACTCCTCCCGATCAGGTTTCTTTATGTTGGATAAGATTTGTACTCATTTAATGCTCTCTGGCATCCTGCATGCTGAGGTCCATGAAATGGGAGGAAATGGCTAGTAGGAATAAGCAAGCATACCTATGCTGTCTTCCCCCAGTCAGGCTCTAAAAGTGCACTCCAGGAGGTGGAGACAGGACTAGGCACCTGCACTATACAGGTCTTTGTACCTATGCCTAGTGTGAGTGAAACCAGTTGCCTTACATCCCCAGTTTTGAGCCATGACATATGGCTGAACTTGGAAATGAGGTTCCAAAAAGGGGGTCTCAACTAATACTCTCATGGCCAGAGTTTGGAGGGAGGACAAGTGATCCTTGCTGTCCAGACTGTTGAATGTGCAGAGGGGGAACAGCGGTGTGGTATGAGGATAGAAATTTTCCCAGGAGGTCATCTTTAAGAGCATGGCTCTGGGATTACTGGGATTACTTCCAACGAGCTCTTTGGCAAAGAAAAACCTGGGCAGGAAAATGGAAAGCATGGGCATTAGTTAACTGGCACAGGTGACTTCTTCCCATACATATGGGTCCTGAGTTCTTTGGGGGCACACAAGAATACAGCTCAATGGGAGACGCCATCTAGGTCTGCAATGCAGACTCCTCAGTTCAGATCTAGGAGCTTTAAGTTGTCACAGGAGATTCTCATCCAGGGAACTGGGAACGTGGGCTTGGAGAATGAAACTCAGAATAAGAGTTCCCAGGGCAGAGAGCCACCTGAGCACATAATGCAGGCAATAATCAAAGAAAGAATAAAGTGGAAGGAGGACAAAAAGTGTCATCCAACTTAGGCCCTGTATCTTAAAACCAGTATCCCACACCAATTGCTTTTAATTGGCTCAAAGACCTGAGGTTTTTAAAAGAAAAATGACTATGTAGAAGATCAGGTGTTTTCCAAAAACCAGAGAAACAGTCTGCCTTACTCACCTTTCCAATGGATCTGAGGCAATCCAAGTCATGGCACCAATGATGCTGCAGGAATTTCAAGTCCATTCTTTGTCTCACAGCAATAAATAATCACAACACAGATAATGAGGGTGGGGGAGCAAAAGCAAAAGTAGGTTTTCTTGAGAAAATGATACTCCTGCTAGTCAGGAGAGGAACTAAGGAAGGGGTCTTATAAGGCCTGGGTACAGGAAGTTTAATTAGAGAGTTATATTAATGGATTCATTTTCTAAACAGACTTGAACACCATGTATCTGTATCTTCTCTCTTGGGAAATGGTCATGACCCCAAACCATGAAAAAATGTTACCTTACCTTATTGTCCCATTTGAAAAATGGGACAGTATATTCCCTCTCTGCCTGTAATTTCTCTTACTGCCTCCTCACCTTCCCTCTCCCAGACAGGATTCCATGACTACCTCTTAATTGTTTCACTTCTCATATAAGGGCCCCACCTCTTGGGCATTTCCCAAGAGGCTACTGAGATGCCACTTTGTACTCTGGACTCAAGGGCTTTCCTCTGGGGCTGCAGTATACAACACATCCAGGTGAAGAATTTTACAATCCTCCTGCCAATCCCTGGGCCATCCTTGCTCTTTTTAGCCTCAGTATCTTAGGTCCCTGCCTCCTCCTCCTGCTGCTGTTTCCTGGGATGCTCTGTCTCTCTGGTGCTCCCTGGGAGCAGCTCCTGACTTCTAAATCATCCTCACTGCTGTTGGTGCTCAGTGTGGTGGAGAGGGAGGTCAGAGGATCCTGGCTGAGGACTGCATAGGCAGCAGGGATCCTTGTCAACATGACCAGTTGGGAACTATCTGTCTGCAGGACTCACTGCTACTCATATTGGGAGTCCCATGGCAAGGATTCTGTCCTGATTGGTCTTCTTCAAGCATCAGTGGTTGGGAGCTGAAAGCGGCACACTCACGGGCTCTGCTATTGCAGTCTGAGTGTCCCAGGAGGCACTGGAGAATGGGGCAGCTCTGAGCACTGGGGATGGCCTGAGGCATGGGCTTCACTTTGTTGTGGTCCTTCTGAAGTACAGGGGACTGGGTTGGAGCTTGGGTGGCAGGGAGCCTGCTTTATGGTCCAGCTGGAATCCCAGGTCCTCAAGGGAACTTAGAGCTTCAGGACCCTGAGGAGACACTAGAGGCTCCACTTCACTATGTCCATGTATTTTTTGCATGCTGTATCCCTGCTGTTGGCATATCACCCAGTGTGGCGCAGAGGACAAGGAGTCATCCCATTCATTAAGCTACAGCGGAGAGCATAGGCTCCATGGGAATTCTCATATTTCCTGTTCCTGGGGAAGAAACAGAAACTCTTCATTTGTTTCAGGCGCTTCATGTCCTACACTGAGCCACTGGTGGCCTATGATTTCTGCCACTATGGGCCTTGCCTCAGGGTCATAGGTCAGTAACCTGTCCAACAGGTTACAAAGCTCTGGGTTTATGTAGTAGAGGATTCTGTAGTATTCAGACAGGATGGTTACCTTCAGCTGCACAAAATCCTCCCCATCAAAAGGTAGTGACGTGTGGGGAAAAAAAAAGAATAAAATTCAAACTCCTGAAAATACTCCTCGATTATTTGATTTAGTCAAAGTAAAAGATGAGGAAATTCTCCAAGCTTTTTAGTTTGCTTTACGGGATACCTTGGTAACTGACAACTTGGATCAAGCTACAAGAGTAGCATACCAGAAAGATAGAAGATGGAGAGTGGTAACTTTACAAGGACAAATCATAGAACAGTCAGGTACTATGACTAGTGGTGGAAGCAGAGTAATGAAAGGAAGAATGGGTTCATTGGTTGTCATTGAAATCTCTGAAGAAGAGGTAAATAAAATGGAATCACAGTTGCAGAGAGACTCTAAAAGAGCAATGCAAATCCAAGAACAAAAAGTACAGCTTGAAGAAGCAGTAGTTAAGTTATGGCATAGTGAACAAGAAATGAGAAACACACTAGAAAAGTTCACTGCAAGCATCCAGTGATTATCAGAGCAAGAAGAATATCTAAATGTCCGAGTTAAGGAACTTGAAGCTAATGTACTTGCTACAGCCCCTGATAAAAAAAAAAAGCAGAAATTGCTTGAAGAAAATGTTAGTGTGTTTAAAAGAGAATATTATGATGTGGCTGAGAAAGCTGGTACTGTAGAAGCTGAGGTTAAATGATTACACAGTATCATTGTAGAAATCAATAACCATAAACTCAAGGCCCAACAAGACAAACTTGATAAAATAAATAAGCAGTTAGATGAATGTGCTTCTGCTATTACAAAAGCCCAGGTAGCAATCAAGATGGCTGACAGAAATCTTAAAAAAGCACAAGAATCAGTCATTTGTACAGAGAAAGAAATAAAAGATACTGAGAAAGAAGTAGAAGACCTAACAGCAGAGCTAAAAAGTCTTGAAGATAAAGCAACAGAGGTCATCAAAAATACAAATACTGCAGAGGAGTCATTACCTGAGATCCAGAAAGAACATCGTAATCTACTTCAAGAACTGAAAGTTATTCAAGAAAATGAACATGCTCTTCAAAAAGATGCACTTAGTATTAAGTTGAAACTTGAGCAAATAGATGGCCACATTGCTGAACATAATTCTAAAATAAAATATTGGCAAAAAGAGATTTCAAAAATATCACTGCATCCCATAGAAGATAATCCTGTTGAAGAGGTTTCAGTTTTGAGCCCCAAAGACCTTGAAGCAATCAAGAATCCAGATTCCATAACAAATCAGATGCACTTTTGGAAGCCCAGTGTCATGAAATGAAACCAAACCTTGGTGACATTGCAGAATATAAAAAGAAGGAAGAATTATATTTGCAACAGGTAGCAGAATTGGACAAAATTACTTACAAAAGAGATAATTTTGGACAAGCATATGAAGATCTGCGGAAACAGAGGCTAAATGAATTTATGGCAGGCTTTTATATAATAACAAATAAAAGAAAATTATCAGATGCTTACCTTGGGAGGGGACGCTGAACTGGAGCTTGTAGACAGCTTGGATCCTTTCTCTGAAGGAATCATGTTCAGCGTTCGACCACCTAAGAAAAGTTGGAAGAAGATCTTCAACCTTTCTGGAGGAGAGAAAACACTTAGTTCTTTGGCTTTAGTATTTGCTCTTCATCATTACAAACCCACTCCCCTTTACTTCATGGATGAAATTTATGCAGCCCTTGATTTTAAAAATGTGTCCATTGTTGCATTTTATATATATGAACAAACAAAAAATGCCCAGTTCATAATAATTTCTCTTCGAAACAACATGTTTGAGATTTTGGATAGACTTATAGGAATTTACAAGACATACAATATAACAAAAAGTGTTGCTGTCAACCCAAAAGAAATTGCATCTAAAGGACTGTGTTGAATTTATTCATACTGAAGACTTCAAATCAAGTTGGCATACATTCAGTGTGTTATTGATTTTCTATTTGTAATGAATTGTATATATATAAAAAAAGGTAGTGACCCTGTCACCATGGTGTACAGGACCACACCCAGACTCCAGACATCAGCCTTGTACCCACTGAACTCCTCATCTAAGAATTCCTCTGGGGCACAGTATTCAAAGGTCCCACACAAATACTTCCAGCATTCTCCATCAGCCAATTTGCAGCTGAGCCCAAAATCGGTCAACTTAATATTTAGATTGGCATCTAGAAGGAGGTTTTCTAACTTTAAATCTCTGTGCACGATGTGCTGCATATGGCAGTAATGCACAGCTAATAAAGTTTGGTTAAATAGCTGACTTATCTCTTCATCTTGTAGGTAGCCTCGTTCTATCATAAAACATCTAAGGTCCCCCTGATTGCATACTCCATAAAAATATAGGTTCTCTCTGTTGTGTGCCTTAGCTGCAACAGTTTTATAATGTGAGGGTGATGCAGCCCCTTCATTATTTCTGCTTCTGCACACAACTGCTGGAAGCTGCAGGAGTGCTGGTCACCATTCTCAATGATCTTCACAGCCACCTGGGTCCTGCTTTCTCAATGATAGGCCAGTTTCACCTGCCCAAAACTGCCCTGGCCAATGAACCTGAGAACCTGGTACCCATCCAGGACCTCCTCACTGTTGAAGGCTGTGAGACCTTCCATTGTGGGGATACTCACCCCCACCCCCCACCCCTGCAATCTGACACTTGGAACACTTACTAATCACCTAAATTAACAATAAAAACTGTGAAACAAATTAAAATCAAACAAGCAAAATTGAAACAAAAATGAACAAACGGAATATGCTAACAGATAATGCTAACTATATGAACTATAGTATACTAATCACTAAAACTGTATCAAAATTAAGAATTAAAAGTTATAAAACACACAGAATACTAAAAATGATAAAGTAAAGCAACACCAACTATGGTAACTATGGTAACAATTCTAATCAATAAGTCTTATAATGTTCCTAACTAAATCAAAGGATTAAAAATGAGAAAACAATCAGAAAATGGGAGAAACACAAGAATGATAAAATGAACACAGCATAAAATACATTTAGCTTGTGATAACAAAAAAAAAACAAAAAATAAATAAATATTTAAAGAAAATAAAGACACAAGAATACAAAGTAAAAATGGGAGGGGGAGAGAAATTGAAAAAATAGAAAAAAGAACAAAACAAAATGAAAAAAAAAGGAAAAGAACCACTAGGGTAAAAAGAACAAATAGACCAGACAAAACAACACACAGACAAATAACAACACAAAGGACAAGACAAGGGAAAACCAGTAAATGTCATCCAAGTCCTTCAGGCAGTCTCCACAGAGCTTCCTGGGCCAACTGAACAAGAACCTAGGCCAAGCCAGGGAACTGTTAAGGCAATTGGAATGACATAACAATGGCTCATCTGATGTCAGAGCAAGCTATAAACCAATCATGGGTGATGATACACCTTGGTGGTTTTCTCAAGAAACTTTCTACTTGGTTAAAGTGAAAGGGCCCCAAAAATTTTTGTTTATGTTGGTGATAGTAATTGATATTTAGGTTTTGATAAATTAACAGCTGAAGGCTGTGTCAATGGACTTTTCATTTCTAGTTTTAAAATTTGTAAATAACTCTTGGCTTTGGTAGAACTCCTCTAGTCTACACTCAGAATATTCAACATGATACATCTCAACACGTTGGTACCACTTCACTGGCATCATGACAATAGAACAAAATATTATGCTTGCCAAGTCACCATCAGGTGCATGGTTCATATTCATAGAGCTGAGAGGGAGGTTTCTTTCATCATTTACCCTGAAGTTCATCATCAGATTGCTCCTCAGAAACCCTGGAAAGCTGCAAGGTAGTGGGTTGATGTAGTCCAGTGTGGAAGGCAAAGTAAGAGCAAATTGTGAAATCTATAACCTCCAAAACTGCTTCAAATCATAAGGAGGAAGAAAAGACATTCCAGGATATTTCAGTCCTTTGGGGTTACCATAACAAGACCCTGACCTGGGTAACTGAAAAAGAACAGGAATTGATTTCTCATTGTTTTGGAAGCCAGGAAGTCTAAGATCAAGGCCCAATAGATTGATGATATGGGAATGACTCACTCTCTGTTTCTAAGATAGTACCTTCTTTTTTTCTAAAGATTTATTTTATTTATTTGAAAGAGAGTTACAGAGAGAGGTAGAGACAGAGAGAGGTCTTCCATCTGCTGGTTTACTCCCCAGATGGCCACAACGGCTGGACCTGTGTCGATCCAAAGCCAGGAGCTTCTTCTGGATCTCCCACGTGGGTGCAGGGGCACAAGGAATTGGGCCATCTTCCACTGTTATCCCAGGCCATAGCAGAGAGCTGAAGCAGAAGAGAAGCAGCAGGGACTAGAACCTGCACCCATAGCAGATGCAGGTGCTTCAGGCAAGGCCTTTAATCTGCTGTGCCACAGCGTGGGTCCCAGATGGTGCCTTCTTAAAAAAAAAACTGATAAGGAAATTAAAGGCCAGTGGCCTAGTGTGGGCAATTCAGCCTAGATGTAGGTGTTGAAATGTTGCACAAGTATTATAATTTTTTCCAATACCTGAATGCTAATTTCAGAAAAATACAGTGCCTTCTTAAGATTCCTCATGAGGAACAGCCTTCTTAAGGTGTCATCCACCTTACAGAAAGTCCCCCATCCTGGGGCTGCTGTTGTGGGTGGGTTAAGCCACCACCTGTGATGCCAGCATCCCATATGGGTGCTGGTCCTAGTTGTAAGGCTATTGGATGGTAGGGGGAAGATGACATAGAACTACTTACATAGCTGTTATATAGGGGAAATAGAAATCTCCATAGAGAGACTCATTTAAAGAGCTAAAATTCTATGAACAATTGTTCAATGAGGCAGCAATACAGCCTCCTAGAAAGAGCACGGGCTTCAGAATCAGATCTGGTCAAACCCCAGCTCTGTCGTAGCTGCTTTAAACTAGGCAAGTTTCTGAATTTCTCTAAGCCATTCTTCTATAAAATAGAGACAACAGCACCCACCTTGTAAGGGATTAAATAATCCAAGTTGCATAATGGAAAATGTGGCACTCAAAAAAATTAGCTTTGGGGACCATTATTCAGAAAAATTAATCTAAATCCCCCATCCTGTAGTCAGGAAAACTTTAAAAATATAAATAAATCTTATTTAATTTTTATATTTTAAGTCATTTGAAAACCTATTTTTCTTCACACCTTTCCCCATATTATACTATTCCAGTCATCTTCAGGCTTTTTATATTTTTTTCAACTGATCCTTTCATTTTCTGTTTTCACCCTCATTTCCATTCCCCTTTTACATTTCCTCTTGGTTCATGTCCATGAAACAACTGAGATGTATTATACACCTAACAAGTATCAGTGTTCTAACTATTTTTTTTTTGAATTAACTCATTTGACACACTTTTCCATCAGGATAGTTCTACTAAAACCAGCTAAGGTTTTCTTTTTTCCCCAAATTTGAAAGCTACATGTTACTGTCCAATTCCCCCTTCCTGTAATGTTTCATAAACTCTTCATTGTCAAGGTGCTAAATTTAGCATGACATCTAATAAATGAGGAAAATGAGGACAAAGAACTATGACAAAGAGAGGACCACAGGGAAGTAACTGTCTGAGAATCCTAATAGTACATGATCTTAACTTATGAGAGGGTCTATTACTAGAGTAAATTAGAAAGAAACAGCCCCTCACTGAAAATCTGTATCAAAAAATAAAATTAATCAAAATAGAAACAAAATTCTACTAGTACAAACTAACCTGAGTGGTTTGATGGTTAGATTGATGGTCACAGTCACTGTACTTCCTAAATGGGTTTTCTGCATTCATGTTGAAGTGGCACATAAATGTAAGCTCTGGAAAGACAGGTAAAATATTTTAAAGGACCCAGTTACTGCATATCCTATAAATAAAAAAATATTTTACTTTGATAACTGACTGAATATGTGGGGACTCCATGTAATCCAACGATATGGTTATTTGCTATACAGTCCTGTGCAAATATTTTTTTAAAGTGCTTTTTTTTTCCCATAAGACTTTGATCCTACAGTTTATACAGGAATATAGCTACCTCATCCAGCATGTAGCATATTTTACAAGTCTTCAAGTTCAACAATCCAAATTGTTCATTCACATTTTGTCCAAACACAGCATCCTTGAGGAGTATGGCAAGTCAGTTAATCATCTAGAGACATACAAACATCTCCTGATTCATCCCATTGAGATGGATCATTCTGATCTCCATTATCAGATATTTCTATTTCACTCTCTTCTTATTTTTCATCCTGAGGGAATTCTGTATCCTGTCCCTGATCTACACCTTCTTGCCCTCCTGGTTGTGATTTATCTGCAGTCTACACAAACACCAAAGTCTATCCTGGGGGTTGATGCTGTGGTGTAGAGGGTTAAACCACTGTCTGCAGCAACAGAATTCCATATGGGCACCAGTTCAAATTCCAGCTGCTCCACTTCCAATCCAGATCCCTGATAATGTGTCCAGAAAAGTAACAGAAGATTACCCAAGTGCTTGGACCCCTATACCCACATGGACAGCCTGAATGAAGCTCTTTGCTCCTTAAATCAGCTGGGGAATGTAACTGACCTATTGTTGCTCCTCTGGGCTCTTGAATTCTTGCAAGACAGGCTGTTAAAGGTGTTTATTATATCTTCAAATTTAAAGTGGTGTTAGCTATGTAAGTAGTAGAGAGCTCTTGCTCTCTCCATCCCTTTCTCTCCCCTTCCCTCTGTCTCTCCCTGCTGAAACTGTCTTTCAAATAAATTATTTAAATTTTTTTCTTTTTTCTTTCTTTCTTTCTTTTTGACAGGCAGAGTGGACAGTGAGAGAGAGAGACAGAGAGAAAGGTCTTCCTTTTGCCGTTGGTTCACCCTCCAATGGCTGCCATGGCCGGCGCACTGCGATTATCCGATGGCAGGAGCCAGGTGCTTCTCCTGGTCTCCCATGGGGTGCAGGGCCCAAGCACTTGGGCCATCCTCCACTGTACTCCCAGGCCACAGCAAAATTAATTAATTTTTTAAAATATTTAGTAAAAAAGTCAATTATTGAGAACATAGAAGTAAACCCACATATCTACAGCCAAGTGACCTTTAACAAGGTCCTAAAAATACATATTGAAAAATAAATAGTTTTCACAATAAAATACCATTGAGAAAAGTGGACACCCATATGCAAAAGAATGAAGCTAGACCTGTCTCTCAACACACACAAAAATCAACCTAAAATGGTTCAAGATATAAACCTAAGTCCTGAAACTATGAGCTAATAGAAGAAAGCATATGAAATGCTTCAGTATATTTGAATGGTCTCAAAAGCACAGAAAAGAAAACAAATAGTCAAATGTGCTTCCATCAAATTAACAAGCTTCTACATAGTAAAGAATACAATGACTAGAGTGAAGAGACAAGAACAGAAAGGGAGTAAATATTTGCAAAACATATGTTGAGAAGGGGTTAGTAATAAGAACATGTGAGAAACCCACTGAAGAGGATACAAAGAGAGGTATGCACCATTAGTCACCTCTTGTGACACAACAAACCAGTTTTTAAATGTAAACTGCAGACATCCTGACCAATACAGCAACATAAGACATTCAGGCCACTGGCTAGTAGCGACCAGTGATGGGATGACAGGAGGAACTGTTCATATACACCATGACACCAACTCTTAAGAGAACAACTACTCTACTAGAAATTCATGTCTGGTGAAATGGGGCCAGGTTCTTATTCCTGTATTTCCAAATGGTAAGTAACATCACACAATTTTACAAGTTAAAATGTCATTTGTGATTGCTGTATCTCTAATTATATAAGATGAGGTACTGCTGGGTGCAGGGAAAGGAATGAGTTAAATTTTTTTAAATGTCACTAACTGTATCTGAAATATCAACAGTCTCTATGTGCCATCACAACTTTCTATTGTGAAAACTCCCACTTTTTTTCTGAGTGGAAATTCTCAAAAGCAATATCAGACAGGCTTTTTGTTTGACATTCAATAGTTATTCAGCATATCACCTTTGCTTAATTAAAAATGAGTGCTATAAAAATTACATCTTAGCAAGGTTTCATCTCTGGATGCAACAGACTGTTGCTGGCTAAGTGGTAATTACAGTGTATTGATTGAGCTCGACCGGATTCTGCTCATCTGCAGCAGAACCCACTGGAACAGCCCCTTCCCTGTGGCCACGCTTCTTCACATGCCCAGTGCTCTCCTATATGCTTCTCTTGAGGTCTAGCCTTTTACCTTGGAAACAACCAATCATGGTTGGCTCTAATCACACACACACACACTGTGCTGCAAAGCTCACACATTAGGGAAAGGCCCTACAGTTACAGGCCCACTGGTGTTTGGGAACAGGGATGGCTGAGAACACCCTGGCACCTCCTCCTAAGAAGTGATACAAAGGGTCCCAGATCTCAGAGCTTGCCCTTTAAGTGTTTACAGCATCTGTTGGTTTGATTTGAAGAGGTCAATTATTTCACTGCTCAATGACAGGAACAAGAAGAACTGCCTTGCACATCCTCTAGAATCACACCTCAAGTGGTCCTTTGATTCCAGCAGAGGGGTCTGTCCACAGGGCCAGAGCAGGATAGGACCCTCTGTCTTCCCAGTGAAGCAAGACCCCAGATGAGACTGAAGAGGAGACCAGGCCCAGGAGCTGGGAGGAAAAACAGGAGGGTAAGGTCCAGGAGAGGACTGGGGACAGAATAGGACTGCATGTGTTCACTGGAGCTGGGCTCCCTGATGGTAGCATGACAGCCAGGGTTTCTTCTGTCCATGTTTGGTCTCAAGAGTGCAGGCATAGAAGGGGACCTGAGATCAGGCTGTTATGACCATGTGGGCAGAGGGCCTGAGCATCTCAGTGTCCTCAAGTGTGTATGGGACACCCATTGTATGCAAGAACACTTAGGAGATGAACACTGTATGTAAATTTATGTGGTGGAGCTGCTGAGTTCTGGAGGGGCAAAGATCAAAACATAATGCCCAAGTTCAAAGTAACAAGTACACAAAGGGTGAAGGAGGGGCAGGAAGACCTATAACTGACATCCTGCAGGTTGCTTCCCCAGCCCAGTCCCTGTAGATGTAACCCTAATAGCACCTTGCCCCACATGCATGTCTGAACCTTTACTTATTCCTGGCCCCAAAATTATTGGTCCAGCTTAGGTCCCCTCCTCTGAGGCACACTCAGTGCTCAGGCCCTCTGCCCACATGGTCATAACCCTTGGTTACATTGGGGAGTGGATGGAAAGCTCTTTCCAACTTTGAAATAAACACACTCTGATTTTAGACACAGAATTCAGCTCATGGCCTGCACATCCTTGCATCCAAAGCATATGTCTGGTCCCCAGCCTGGGGCTCCACTCACTGAGAGGACTAACACCTTCTGACACTGCCTGGACACAGGGCAGGAGGATCAATGCAGAATCCACAGAGGTAAGACAATGAGGAAGGAGGAAATAGAGCCACTGTCCCTCTTCTCTGGCCTGGTATTTCCTCTCTAGAAAATGCTTACTTAAGAGGAAAAAAAAAACTTTTCATTGAAATGGGTCCTATTATTCCTGACCTTATACTTTTTTTCTTCTCATCTTGGCACCATCAGGAGTACTTAGCAATCAGCAGGCTTTCTGTGCCACAGGAAGAAAGGTCAAGTTCATTTCTCTACACAAGAACAGGAAAGCTGATGAGGAACCTGTGCCAGCAAATGCCCAAGGACAACTCAGCAAGGCTGAGCCATCGCATCAGCAAGAGCACCAGCTATCATCACAGGGGCAATGAGACACAGCCTAATGCCCAAGCTGGGAGACAATAAAAGTGAAAAGAACTCTATTGGGTGTGGGCACAGCTTCACCTTCATTAAGCAAAAATCTAAAATCATCCAGGAGCTCATTATTCATTCTTCAGAGGTTGTGTGTACTGTATACCTCTAATTGAACAGGAATGAACAAAACATAGAGCTTCTTCCTAGAGAGGCAAGATCCACATTTTTCTCATCAGGCAAGTTTGACAGGGGACCCAGCAAGGAGGAGAGAGGGATGGGACAAAGTGTAGTGGGCTCAGGGTCATGAGAAAGGATATTCTGAGAGGAGGGATCAGCAAGGCCTGAGTATGAAGGCGCGCGCACGCGAGAGAGAGAGAGAGAGAGAGAGAGAGAGAGAGAGATGGAAACACAGGAAGTGATCAGCCCTTCTGTGTACCTGAATAACATGGACAGGGGTAGGATGTCCAGAGAACAGAGGTTGGGCCAACTTAACAGATTGCAAATGTCAAACTTATTAAGGTGCTTAAATCTGTTCCTAGGGAAGGGGTTGGGGTTGTTTAGCAAGCTTTCTCTGGAAAAAGACAGGAAACACTTCCAGCTCCATATTACATAGGCCACTGTTAGAACTAGAAACAATATGAGCCCTGACCATCTACAGGTTCCATAGACATAGGCACAAAGTCCTCGGGGAAAAATGTGTCACTGCAGCTGACAGGTGCCACATAGTCAGGTCTATGTTATTTGCATCTGTACTGAACAGACTCCTTCTTATCATGATTCCTTAAACAATACAGAACAATGCTCATTCACATAGAATTTATATCCTATTAGATATCACAAGTCATCTGGAGATGACTTAGAACATATTGAAGGATGGGTATAGATTCTATGTGAATACTACACTATTTTTTAAAAGGATTTGAGCACCCATGGATTTTGATATCTGTGGGGATATAAGAAATATTACCCTCAACAAGCAAGGACTGTATTCAGCTATGTCACTCTAGCATGAATGTAGTCACAGATAATACAGAATGAAATGGGTGAGCAATGTTCCAATAAAACTTTATACATAGGCACACCTGAATTTCATATGCTGTATATTATGAAATACTCATCTAATTTTGAGAATGTTTATTTATTTATTTGATTGAGGAAGAGACAGAAAGAAAACTCCCACTGAGCAGTTCACTTTCCAAATGCCACTAACAGTCAGAACTGGCACCGGCCAAAGCCAGGAACCACAAACTCCATCCAGGTCTCCCACATGGGTGACAGGGGTCCAAGGACTTGGAAGATCACTGCCAATTTCAGGGTGAACATTAACAGGAAGCTAGAGTCGGGAGCTGGAGCCAGAGATTAAGTCTAAGCACTATCATGTGGGATGCATGCACCTTAGCCAGCTTCTTACCCACTAGGCCAAATGTGCACTTTAACAACCATTTAAAAATGTACAAGCCACTCTGAATACACCAGCTCAATAAAATGAGTGTTTTCCAACTTTTCACCTGCAATCTATAATAGCCCTGCTATTGGCAATGAGCACTGCAGACAGCTTTGGAGCACTAATACTGGCAGGCAAGAGAAAGACTGGCTCTAATGTTCTAGAAGGACAGGGATCTATCGGTTCTTGCTCTTCATAGCTCCCTCAGGTCTGTTAGTCTGTTCCTGCTGCAAAACGCCAAGATGGGCATAGTTCTTTGTCTCAGAGTTATGGAAGCTTCAAGTCTTAGGTCAAGCAAGGCAGCTTCTTTGGCCACAGGCCCCTTCTCTTGGCTTGCAGGTGGTTGCCCTGTCAGTATGAATTCCTGTGACCTTTTTTTGTGGGCTCATGAAGGAAATGAGCCAAAAAGCTCTCTGGCATGTCTTCCCACACAGACACAGACTCCAGTGGATCTGGATATGTTACTGAGCATCACAGTAGAGGGGATGCTTTTGGCATAGTGGGACAAGGCCAAGGATGCTATTCAGATACCACATGATGCACAGGCCACCCCCATCATCAGAGAATGAGCCAGCCTCAAATGTCAACAGTATCAAGGCTCACATTCTCCAACATGAAGAATGGATAGCTAGAAGCACAGAAATGAAGACACACAATTTAGAAGGGGCTGCAAAACACCCTCTTCGAAAAACAAATAGGGCTTAGTATCAGTCATTTGCCATATCAGAGCAGACCAGAACTTCATTTGTTACTTTTTTTTATTTATTTATTTTTAAAGAAGTAACAAATGAAGTTCTGGTCTGCTCTGATATGGATGAACTCAGAAACATGATGCTAGACACATGGGGCACATGTTGCGGCACAGCAAGCTAACACTGCTTGCAATGCTGGCATCCCATATCCAAGTGCCAGTTCAAATACCAGCTGCTTTACTTCCCATTCAACTACTTGCTAATGCACCTGGGAAAGTAATGCTAGATGGCTGAAATGTGTGGGTCCCTGCCAATCAAATGGGAGACCCAGATGGAGAGTTAGGCTGCTAGCTTTAGCCTGGCACAGCCCCCAGCATCATGGTTATCTGGGGAGTGAACCAGATGATGGAAGACCTCTTTCTCTGACCATCAAATAAAAACTAAATGTTTTAAAAATTTTGGAAAGAGGAATTATGTACACATATTTGTGCTAAAGGAATCAAAGGAAAAGAGGAAAGGATTTTTCATTTCTTCTAATAATTAGCAATGTATCAAAATCAGTTTTAATTCAGTAAACACAAATAATAAATAAAATAGCAAAGTAAAAAAATACAAATACAATCCACCATACAGGATGTGATCCAATTGTGTGAAACCCACAGAATAGAGATCCACAGCAACAGAAAGTCAACTAATGGCTGCACAGGCAGGGGAGGGGCAATGAGGACTGACTTCTGAAGGGAATGAGTTTTTGAAGTGACAAAAAATATTCAAACTCAGAGCAGATGTCTGGCTGAATCATGCAGACACCTGCATCCAACTTAAAGTGCCTGGGTTCAATACCTGGCTCTGGCTCCTAATACCAGCTTCCTGCCAAAGCAGACCCTGGGAGGCAGCAGGTTGATAGCTCAAATAGTTGAGTTCCTGCCACCTAGTGGGAGACTTGCATGGAGTTCCACTCTTGTGGCTTCAGCTTGGCCCAACCCTAGCCTTGCAGGCATTTCATGAGTAAATCAGTAGATGGGACTCTCTCTTTTCAGAATTCATGGATTAGAAAGATCACCTAAAATGCAAATATAGATGGTTTTGGTATTTCCAATTTTGGTTGTTCCAAGGGAGGTGAGGCCAAGACAAACTGCAAGAGTTAATGGGATTTGGCCAGAGAAGTAGGTACAGTGTGGACCAGTTAGTGAACATATACTGATTTATAAGTGGCATTAGGTGGTTTGTAATGTTTTTATGCTAATTTTTAATGGAGGAGAAGCTGGAATTTAATTCTTTAGCTTCTAAAGATGGATTTCATTTGGCAGTCCAGCATTTGTCTCAGGATTTGGATTTAAATTGGACATGTTAGAGTGTCTTTTCACCTGCCAATTTCTGGTATTATCTGGTGGGGGCAGCCTAGTAAAGTAGGTTGTGTTGTCTAGAAACCATACCTGGCATCAGGTAGGTGGGACTACAAACATGGCAGATGCTCCTTTTGGGGTCAGTGGGACTTCTGCCCTTACTGGAAAATGGTCAACAGACTCTATCAGTAACATGGCTACTACCATAGCTGGTCACAAGCTGCATAGCAGAATCCTGGCACTACAATTTTTCTGAGATTTATGCTAGCTTTCACCACTCTGAAATGTATTCTAGATACACATTTTTTAAAGATGTGTTTTATTTATTTGAAAGACAGTATCACAGAGGGAGGTAGAGACAGAGAGAGTGGTCTTCCATCTGCTGGTTCACTCCCCAGATGGCTGCAATGCCTGGAGCTGTGCTGAGCTGAAGCCAGGAGCCAGGAGATTCTTCCCAGTCTCCCACATGGGTGCAGGGGCCCAAGAACTTGGGCCAATTTTATTGCATTCCATGCCCATAGCAGAGAGCTAGATAAGAAGAGGAGCAGCTGGGACTAGAACTGGTGCCCATATGGGATGTCGGCACTTCAGGCCAGGGCTTTAACCCACTGCACCACAGCGCTGGCCCCCAAATATACATTTCTTTTTTTAAGAAAAATTTTATTTAATAAATATAAATATCAAAAGCACAACTTTTGGATTATAGCGGTTTTTCTCCCCATAGCCACCCTCCAACACACAAATCAGTCTGTTTCCTATTCCCTCTCCCATCCCATTCTTCATTAAGATTCATTTTTAATTTCTTTATATACAGAAGATCAACAGTATGTACTAATGAAAGTTTTGAGCACTTTCCACTCACACAGACACACAAAGTATAAAGTACTGTTTGAAGACTAATTTTACTGTTAATTCTCATAGTGCAACACATTAAGGACAGAGATCCTACATGGGGAGTAAGTACACAGTGACTCCTGTTGTTAACAATTGAAACTCGTGGCCAGCGCCATGGCTCACTTGGCTAATCCTCCACCTGCAGCGCCAGCACCTGGGGTTCTAGCCCTGGTTGGGGCACCGGATTCTGTTCCGGTTGCCCCTCTTCCAGTCCAGCTCTCTGCTGTGGCCTGGGAGGGCAGCAGAGGATGGCCCAAGTGTTTGGGTCCCTGCACCCACATGGGAGACCGGAGGAAGTACCTAGCTCCTGGCTTCAGATCTGCACAGCGCCGGCCATGGTGGCCATTAGGGGAGTGAGCCAACAGAAGGAAGACCTTTCTCTGTCTCTCTCTCACTGTCTATAACTCTCTCTCTGTCTATCGCTCTCACTGTCTAACTCTGCCTGGCAAAAAATTTAAAAAAAAATAAAGAAAAGAAAAAGAGAAACAACTGAAACTCTTATTTATGATGTCAGTAATTACCCAAGGCTCTTGTCATGAGCTGCCAAGGCTATGGAAGCCTCTTGAATTCACAAACTCCAACCTTATTTAGACAAGGCCATAATCAAAGTGGAAGTTCTCTCCTCCCTTCAGAGAAAGGTACCCTCCATCTTTGATGGCCCATTCTTTCCACTGGAACTCACTCACAGAGATCTTTCATTTAGATTTATTTATTTATTTATTTATTTATTTATTTTGCCCCCAGAGTCTTGGCTTTCCATGCCTGAGAAACTCTCATGGGCTTTTTAGCCAGATCCAAATGCCTTAAGGACTGATTCTGAGGCCAGAGTATTGTTTAGGGCATTTGCCATTCTATGAGTCTGCTGTGTATCCTGCTTCCCATGTTGGGTCATTCTCTCCTTTTTAATTCTATCAATTATTAGTAGTAGACACTGGTCTTATTTATGTGATCCCTTTGATATTTCAATACTTCCTAGGGATAAACTTCCTAGCAATGACAGTAAACAGGCTCTCAATATTTGGGACATCCAGAAAGGCCTTAAATGATGCACTTCAGGGGCTGGTTAAAAGTTCCCTGTGTGTCAACAGAAACTCACTGATGGCAGTCCTAAGATAACAATAGATAGATAGATCCTTATTAAAAATAAAACAAGCAGCCCCTATCTAAAAAAACACAAACACACTGAAAATAATGTACATTAATCTCAGGCTGTGTATATAAGGTCTTTATTAGACATAAATGAATTTTATGTTTACTCTTGGGTTCCATTCCCATATCTTCTTATGCATATGCAAAATTCACAAAATCACCTAAAAAATCTGAAACATTTTTTGGCTCCAAGCATTCTGGATAAAGGATGCTCAGTCTGCAGTTGCCTATCCAGTGAGGGCTCAGAAAAAGCCAACCAGAGCTGCTTCCTTCCCTACTCCAGGCTAAAACTCTGTGAGGCACAACTGGTCCCAAGGTGTCCTGCTGGGTCTATGAGAAACCAAGATCCCATGGGTACACAGCCCTGGGGATTCCCAAGCACCGAAACAGTCAACTGATGCTGAGTGCCCAGGCAACATACCCACCATGCCCTATTCCTTGGGCACATGGCTGGCACAGAACTTCCCCAGAGCTCAGGTTGAAAACCACAATGATCATACAGAGCCCTAAATCTGGGTGGCACCAAACACAAATTATCTGTGCCCTGAGGTAGCACTACCCTATAGCGACAGCCAGCCTCATTCTTTTCAGGAGTCACTGAAAGGGCCATTCAAATCAAAGCAGAGCTCCCCATCCCTCCACCTTTAGGCCACAGCAAGGCCTCCCTGTCCTCAGTTTTCAGCAAGGTCCACATTCATTGTTCCTGATGTTATTCATAAGGTGGCTTTCCACCTGTGCAGGACCCCAGGAGCCATGCAATCTGGCCTGGGGGTGCCAGGGGTCTCCACTGCTCCTCTAGCCTTGCTCCCCAGTGGGCAACCTTTTGTGTCTTCCTTTGCATTCCCATCTGTCACCCTGGGGAGGAACCAGAGCCTGGTTATCCTCTGGGGCCCATATGTATGCCCTCCATACCTCTAAGCATAGCCCACCAACTTGTTGGGCCTGATCCATGTCACCATCAATCTGTCCCTCCAAAGACATCTGCAGGAATGATCACATGGAACCTCACTTCTCCCTGGCCCCCACCTAATAGCCTTGTTCCAACACAGTCTGATGTCTTCTGAGTATCACTTGGGCTCATGTGCTCCTGTCTCAACCATCCAGGGCTCCTCTATTGGAGTTGCCTGGAAATCTAGAACCCATCCTTCAACTGCTGGGTTCTGATCTTCCTCAGCCTTCCAACCTTCCCTGTGACCACCTTGAGGGCCACAACTGTGATCTTTGTTCCCAGGCCAGCCTGACTGCCCCAGTGCTTATTCTGCACTCCACTGGCCCCAAGCCTTGGGCAATTGTGGCTCCTTCACACTGTACAGGCCCAAGCAACTGTTCCCTCTGGGTATTTCTCTGCCTCTAGGTCAGCAGTCACCACTCTGCCCTGTGTGTCCCTGTGCCTGCTTCCTACCACATCTCTGCTATTCAGGACTGGCTCATTCTTTGCTGTGCAGACCATCCTGTGCATCATGGGATAGTGAGAAGTACCTTGGGCCTCTTCTACCTACCAGATGCCAGTAGCATCCATTCCCTAGGTTGACCAAAAATGTCTCCAACATTACCAGTGTCTCCCGGGTAAGGTTGGCTCAGAGATGAGAGCTGCTGTGAGCTCACTTATGTGCAGTTGTCCTTTGCAGAGCACTTGCCCCTGTAGCAGATGCCTTTGTTCACTGGTTGGTTTCTCACCTTCCTGGGAGGCCCCTTTCCCTGAGGTTGGGCCTGCCAGCATCATGCATGCAATGAAGTTTGGTGAAAGACATGTGTCTCACACGACAGGATTCAGACTGGAGGAGCAAGTTACTGAGCAGGGGTCAGAGAGTGCTTTGTGCCAAAGGGAAGGTGACTGCAGTGTCTTAGAAACAGTGGCCCCAGCACATACCTGGGGAGAGGCATTTGAAATACAAGCAAGATGGGGAATCTAGGAGCCTGGGATCCACAGTGGGGAGGACAGAGCAACATTTCAACAGATGAATTCAGAGGATCCATGGGCATGGAATTGGCAAGTAGAGGCTGCAGTGGCTCTCACACAATCAGGGTCCTACCAGAAGGAAAAATCACTGTTCCTCAGGGATACTGAGTCTGGCTAGGAGGGTTGACAGGAGGCTGGGCACTAACCTAAGGTTGTGACGTGTCCCCTTCCTCTCAACCTATCTCAACTCTGGGGCTCAAACTGTCAGAGCACCCAGTGGATCTGGAAATGAGTCTGCTCTCTCTGTGGACAGGGCAAGCTCATGGGGCAGAGGGGATCCTATGAGCCCTGTGACTATGCAGGGGCCTGTGCACAGTCACTTTGGGAATTCTATGACTGTACCACAGGAAATAAGATGTAGCCGGGTCTCTGGGCAATCACTGTGTCTGCGGCCAGTAGCTTAGAGCTCCCTGATTGCTTGGGGTGGGGTCATTGCAAAGGGCTCCATGATCACATGGAGGTTAGCACAGATCATTTATGTTCATGCCCCAGCATGAGTGAGGGTTTTACCCAATGGGGGCTAAACCTGGCCATTTGGACAAGTTGGTAGAGAAGGTGAGGTGTGGATTACATGAACAGGCATGATCATAATCTATGTCATGCCGACAACAGAGGAGATCTACCATGTCCAATGTGGGTGTCACTATGGATTCTCACTCCATGCTTGAGGACTGACCAGAGCTTACTCTTAGCCCAAAACAGCAATGCCTCTGGGTAATAACTGAAGGAGAAGACACTTCACTAAGGCACAGAGACATAGCTCAAATATGAAACCCACCAGTGGAGAAAAAAATGAAAGTTTTCACAATGCCTGAAAATAAATTCAGAAATACAAGAATCAAGAACAAGGAAGGCAACATGACTCCTCCAAAGGAACACAATACTGCAATACTAGAATGTGAAACAGAGATTGATGAAATACCTTTAAAGGAATTCCAAAGAATGATCATATGGTTACCAGAGGCAATAAGAAGCAAATTCATAAGTTAAAGAAATCCATACATGACATGCATGAAAATTTACCATGAGATATAGACTGAAGATAAGTCAAACAAAAATATTAGAAATGAGCAATTCAGTATGCCAAATTAAGAAAAACAAAGTGGAAAAATTAAACAATAGAGTTGGTGAAGCAGAAGAAAGAATATACAACCTAGAAGATAAATCTTTAGAAATATCTCAATGGAACCAAAATAATGAAGCAGAAATTAGAAAAATTAAAAACAATACTTGAGACTCATTGGATACTATCAAATGAACCAACATATGGAGTTGGAGTTCCTAAAGGTGTGGAATGAAATAATGGATTGGAAAAAAACTATTCAGTGAAATAATTATAGAAAATTTTGAAAATTTGGAGAAAGGGATATCCAAAAACATGAGGTACTAGTACTCCTAGTAGACACGACCAGAAAACATCTTCACCATAACACACTGTAGTCAAACTTTCAACAGTAAACTGTAAAGAAAAAGATTCTAAGATATGCACAAGAGAAATTCATGATTGCCTTCAGAGGACCTCCAATAAGACTGACAGCTAATCTCCCAGCAGAAACCCTACAGGGTAGATGAGAATGGAGAGACATAGCACAAGTATTAAAAGAACAAAAATGAACCCAGAATACTGTATCCTGAAAAGTTCTCACTTATGAATGAAAGTGAAAAAAGACTTTCCATAACAAACAGAAATTTAAAGAAACTGTCACAACTCATATGTTCTTACAGAGGATGCTTAAGGACATTCTACACAGAGAAACATAGAAAATAGTCATCATCATCAAAGAATATGAAAGCAGAAAATCTAGTAAAATTACAATGGAAATCCAAAGCAAATGGGAATATTTATAGGAAAAATGACAGGGTCAAGTTGTTACTCATCAATAGTAACCTTGAATGTAAATGGTCTAAATTCTCCAATTAAACAATACAGATTAGCTGAAAGGATTTTAAAAAAAAACAAGACCTCTCTACTCACTACCCACCAAAAACAAAAACAAAATGTACCTCAACAATAAAGATACATGGAGACTGAATTTACAATGATGGGAAAAGATATCTCATGCTACCAGAAAGAAAAGCTTGCAGTTTCAGCCAATCAAATATCAGACAAAATACATTTAACACAAAAATCATTAAAAGAGACCAAGAAAGACACTATGTGATGATTAAGAGATTAATTCAACAGGAAGATATGTCTATAGTATATGTTTATGCACCCAATGCCAGGGCACCTGCTTATTTAAAAGAAGTGTGAATGGATCTAAGGGATACATAGAGACAATAATTATGGGGGACTTTAATGCCTCACATGCATCAACAGACAGATGAATTAGACAAAAAAATCAACAAAGAAACAACAAAGCTAATCTGCACCATGGTCCAAATGGACCTAAAATATCCACAGAATATTTTATTCCACAGTTGCAGAATACACATTCTTTTCATCAATGCATAGAAGCTTCTCTAAGATAAAGCATATGCTAGGCCGCAAAACAACACTCAGCGAATTAAAAAAAACTAAAATCATACCATACACCTTTTCTAAACACAATGGAATTAAGCTGGAAATTAACAACCTAAGAACCCATAGAGAGTACACAAAAATGTGTGAATTGAATAATAAAAATGAATAAAAATAAAAAGGATCAGGATCAGTGAAATCAAGAGCTGACTTTTGAAAAAGAAATAAAATTTATACATCACTGGGCCAATTAACAAAAAAGAGGGAGAACGCTGAAATGAATATGAAAAAGGAGATATAACAATGGATACCCTGGAAATCAAAATGAATCATTAGGAATTAACATAAACAGCCATATGCCAACAGATTGGAAAATCTAGAATAAATGGATAGATTCCTGGACACATGCAGTCTACCAAAACTGAATCGTAAAGACATTTAAAACATAAACAGACCAATAACCAAGACAGATTGAATCAGTAATAATGACCCTCCCTAACAACAAAATAAACTTCAGAACCATATGATGTCACTGTTGAATTCAACCAGACTTTAAAGAACAAGTAATTCCAATTCTGATGAAGCTATTCAAAATAACTGAAAGCCAGGAAATCCTCCCATTCTCCCTCCATGAGGCCAGCATCACCTTAATTTCAAAATTAGAGAAAAATACAACAAAAAAAGAGGACTATAGACCAATATTCCTGATAAACATACATGTAAAAGCCCTCAGCAAAATACTAGGTAATTGAATCCAACAATACATCAGAAAGATCATTTACGTGGATCATGTGGGATTTATCACTGGTATGCAAACATGTTTCAGATGAAACAAATCAATAAATGTGATACATCACATTAACAAACAGAATTATAAAAACCCTATGATTATCTTAATAGATGCAGAGAAAACATTTGATGAAATACAACATCCTTACATTATAAAATACTTAAGCAAATTACTTACAGAAAGAACATGCCTTTAGACAAGGCAATTTATGACAAATCACAGCCAGCCTCACACTGAATGGGGAACTTTGGAAGTATTTCTGCTAATATCCTGAGACAGACAAGGATGCCCACTTTAAGCACTGCTCTTTAATATAGTTCTGGAAGTTTTAGTCAGAGCCATTAAAATGTGAAGAAATTAAATCAAAGGGATATAAATTGGAAAGGTGAAGTCCTATTACCCATTAGCAGATGTAATGAGTCCATACATAGAGGAACCCACTAAGAGATTACTGGAACACATAAGAGAGTTTGGTAAAGCTTCAGGATATAATACCAGTAATCAGTAGCCTTTATGTATGCAGACAATGTCATAGCTGAGAAAGAACTTATAAGTCCAGTCCCATTCACAATAGCTTCAAAAAATTTAAATACCTTGCAATAAATTTAACCATGGAGATGAAAGAAATAGAGGAAGACACAGAAATAAACATTTTCCATGTTCCTGGATTGCAAGTAGTATCATCATCAAAATGTCCATACTACCAAAAGCAATTTACACACTCAACAGAATCCCAATTAAATATCAATGACATTCTCTGATCTAGAAAAAAATGATGTTAAAATTCATATGCACACCCAAGAAATTCCAAACAGCTAAAGCAATCTCAAACAACAAAACCAAAGCCAAAGGCATCACATGTCAAATATCAAGACATACTACAGACCAGCGACACAGCTCAATAGGCTAATCCTCTGCCTGTGGCATCAGCACACCAGGTTCTAGTCCCGGTCGGGGTGCTGGATTCCGTCCTGGTCACTCCTCTTCCTGTCCAGCTCTCTGCTGTGGCCTGGGAGTGCAGTGGAGGATGGGCCAAGTGCTTGGGCCCTGCACCCACATGGGAGACCAGGAAAAGCACCTGGCTCCTAGCTTCAGATCAGCATGGTGCGTGGGTCGCAGCAGCCACTGGGGGGTGAACAAACAGAAAAGGAAGACCTTTCTCTCTGTCTCTCTCTCTCACTGTCCTCTGTCAAAAAAAAAAAAAAAAAAAGACACACTACAGGGAAGTTTTTTTCAAAACAGCTTTGTACTGGCACATAATTAACATGTAGCTCAAGCGAACAGAATAAAATGTCCAGAAATCAATCCACACATCTACAGCAAGCTAAATTTTGACAAAGGAACTAAAATCAAACATTGTAGAAATGATAGTCTCTTTAACAAATGGGTCTGGGAAAACTGGATCTCCATGTGCAGAGGTATAATATCAGACCCATGTTACAACTTTTTTAAACTTTTATTTAATAAATATAAATTTCCAAAGTACAATTTTTGGATTATAGCAGCTTTTTTCCCCATAACCTCCTTCCCACCCATAACCATCCCATCTCTCACTCCCTCTCCCATCCCATTTTTCATCTTTTACAAAAATCAACTCAAAATGGATCAAGGATCTTAATCTATAATCTGATACCTTCAAATTACTAAAGACAAACAATTCAGAAACTGCAAGACATTGGCATATGCAAAGACTCATTGGAAAAGATCCAAGCAGCACAAGCAGTTACAGCAAAAAATAGATAAATGGGTTTACATCAAGCTAACAAGCTCCTGCACTGGAAACACAACAAAGTGAAAAGGCAACAGTTAGGATGGGAGAAAATATTTGCAAACTACGCAACTGATGAAGGTTAATAGTCCAAAAGATATAAAGAGCCCAAGAAACTCAACAACAACAAAACAACCCAGTTAGGAAATGGGCAAAGGATTTGAACAGGCATTTTTCAAAAAATGAAGTTCAAATGGCCAACAGACACATGCAAAAATGCTTAGGACCACTAACTATCACAGGAATCCAAATCCAAATCTCTGTGATGTTTCACATCACCCCAGTTAGAACAGCCCTCATATAGAAATCAACAAATATTAAATGCTGTTGAGGATGTGGGGGAAAAGGTTCCCTAATCCACTACTGGTGGGAATGGAGACCAGTACAGCCATTGTGGAAGACAGCATGGAGATTCTTCAGAAAGCTGAAAATAGACCTACCATTTAAACCACACCCCACTCCTAGGAATTTACTCAAAGAAAATTAAATCAGCATATGAAAGAGTTATCTATACCTCCTGCTTATTGCAACTCAAATAAAAATAGCTATAGCCTATTACATAAATCCTGGTTTGGTTTTGTTTTGTTTTGTTTTGCAACAAAATGGATGCAAGTAGAAACCATTATGTTTAATAAGTCAGTCCCAAAATGATGTTTTCCCTGGTTTGTGGTAATAGAGTACAAAACATGTAATGTATATGTATTTGCTTTGCAATCTACATAAAATTTTCCTGCACATAAACTGTTGAGAGGAAATTCCTTAAAGGCTAAATATACTTAATTATAATCTTGTAACCACACAAGAAATACTCAGATGTTACACAGTAATTGGTTCTATTTCATTGAAATAAATTATGCATAACTAATTGACAAAAAAAGTTGTATATGGTGAAATTGTCATTTTTCCATTCAATTGTAGTTTATAGTCTCTTTAGATTTGCACTAAGCAGAGTCTTTTTGTTTTTTATTTGTTAAACTTCTTATTCATGGAAGTATTAAGTGTTTTAATATAATGTAAACTTAACTGGGAAAAAAAGAATTGTACATGGAAGCAGGTTGGGAGGGAAGAAGGATGGAAGGGAAGGATGAAGGGAATACCTTTGTGTTCTTACACTTAAAAAGGAACAAAATGAAAAAATCATTTTTCTTATTTACTAAGAAATCTCTTACTCATGAGCAAATGAGCTTCATGAACTCTTAGACAATGCCTATTTTTGTTTCCAATTCTAACTCAAACACTTGGAAGAAAATGTATGTACAATAACCTAGAATAAATAAATGAATGCACACTGCCTGTGCTCCTTCTCAGTCATCTTCCTACTCTACTTGTTTAGTAAAGATTGTAAGAATGTGCTAATAGTTTGAGAGGGGGTGGGAAATTGGGATCATTGCCTTAAAGGCTTCCCTTTGCACAGCAGAATTCAACCCTTCCTGTTTAAAGATCAGCATCACACTGTCAACATGCTGTAGCAAAAAGTATAAAAATGTGGGGGTCAGAACAGTTCTATTCTCCCTTCTGTTGTTTACTTGCTGCATGACCCAGGAACTGAGCTTCTGTTTCCTAATCTGTGAAATGAAAATAGAACCACTTATCTCACTTCACTCATGCTTACACAGCTTTTCCAAGGATCATGTGTCAGAATTCTGTAAGAAATATTTTTGAAATCCAAATTATCACTGATAACCAGGAGAGACACCTGTGCTTCTTCCTGAGTGGAACAGTACTAATGTTTTCCTCAGCCTCTGGCAAATTTAATTTTTCTCTACCTCAGTGGCTGTTTTCTGCCTTCAAACATGGAGAATATTCCCTCTTGTCTCCTGTTGTGTTTCATTCCACTTTTGTTTTCTCCTTCCCCGACAAACTTACTACCTTCTTTTCTTATCAGGTAATTTATCTATAAACCCCGATAGGTTCCTTTAAACCAATTACATCAAATCTGTTCTCCAGACCTTCTTTGTGCCATCTTCTATGGCCATTTTACTATGCTGGCTCTCTCAAAAACTGAATTCACTCATTTATCAGTTTCTCCCAGTTATCAAACACACAAAAACAATGGCCACACAATAAGATCACAGGCTTATCTCAGTAATGTTTGGAGAGAGTTCAACTCAGTTACCTGCCTTCCTTCATCACACTCTTCCCTTTTCCCTGTGTGTCCTCTGATGCAGATACACGAAATTATCTGTTCTCAGCTCCCAACTCCCTGGGGTCTCCCATATCCCAGGGTCTTCTGTAGCCCCCAAGCCTCCCCTAGAGTTTCCCTCCAATCCTGTTCTCCTTAAACCTCAACTGTACACCCACATTTTTATTCCCAAATCTCTCCAAGTGCAGACAAAACGTGCTTTTCAGTTTCAGGGGACAACACATGCTTTTCCTCCCGGGTCTACCTCCCATACCTTGATGCCCAAGTCTTCCACCATCTTCCCATGTTCCTTGGCCCCTCATTCTCAGCAGAAAATCCTTCACTTCTATCTCCTTGGCCCCTAACTCTGGTCAAGCTTTGCTTGCACCCAGGTTTCTCCCCACTCCTGTGAGGCTCCCCCATTTGCCTCTCGTGTGGAGGGATGGGGGTCCACCTCACTGCCCACCTGGCCCACCCATCTCCCAGGCTCAGGTGACCTGAGCTGGCCCCTTGGGTTGGGGCCTCCAGGCCACTGCCAGCCCTGGTAGGCCTGGCCGACTCACCAGTTGCTCATGTGCAGGAGGAGCAACCAGCCAGGTTCAGCCTGAAGCCAGGCAGCCTCTGCATCTTGAAGACCAGGAAGTTTGTGCCAGCGGTGGCCAGACAGCTGAACTTGAGCGTCAGCTCCATGTCTATGTCCATAACCTCTAGGCTGGAGGCTGCACACACTCACAACAGACACTGCCTCCACCACAGACCCGCGTGTTGCCACCGCAATCATCGCCACAGACTCGCTCATTGCCGCTACCGTCAACCCGCTTCTCTGATGCTACTGAGACGAACCAGCACTTCTCACACACCCCGCTGCTGACCCGCGCTTCTTAGAGGCCAGCTCTGAGCTTCTCTGCCTAGGCAGACCTGTGGGTCTCTTTCGGCCCCACACAGACCCAGGCCTCACCCCCAACACACGACACCTGCACCAATAACAACACAGATCCCCGCATCACCGACCCCGGAAACGCACACTTCAGCGCAGCACCCCAGGCAGATCTCTCATCTCCACCGCCTTCCGGCGCTGCAAGCTCGCCGACCCGAGCATCTCTGACGCCGAGCAGCGCGTCTCTGCCGCCCACGGGCGATTCAACCCCACCGACCCGACCAGGGCTTCCTCGCTGCCACCGACGCAGATCAGTGCTTCACCGCTGCCAGACCCAGGCTTGTCATTCGCCACCGTCGCTGATGCTCACCTTCGCTGAGGCTGACACTCCAACAATACTGACGCAATGCCTCAGACCCGCGCCGCGGACCCGACGCTGCAGCCGCCACCAACCCAATGCTAACCCGCTGACTGGCCCAACACTGGATGCCCGTGCCACCGTCGCCAACGCCGCCGCTGACCCGACCTGCACACCCACGCTGACCTGCCGCCGCCACCGCTGACCCAACGCTGCCACTGATACCTACGTGACGAAAACGCTAACCTATAGCTGCAGACCCGCGTCGGTCAGTTGCCTCCCCCCACACTGACGTGATGCTGCAGACCCGCGCCGCTGACAGGACGCCACCGCCCCAACAGCCCGATGCTGACACACCTACGCTGACCTCAAGCAGACCCACTCCGACCCGCTGCCTCCACAGACGCTGACCCAACACAGCGCTGCAGATCCCCTGCCGCGGAACCCACCTACCCGCTGCCAATACAAACACGGTACCGCAGACCCACCCGGACCCAACGCTGCAGACACAGGCTAACCCGCTGCCTACCCTACACTGACGCGCCACTGACCCCACGCTGACCCCACGCTGACCCGCCGCCGACCCGACGCTGACCCGCCACCGACCCGACGCTGACCCGCCGCCGACTAAATGCTGACCTGACGCCGACCCGACGCTGACCCCACGCTGACCCGCCGCCGACCCGACGCTGACCCGATGCTGACCCCACGCTGACTCGCCGCAGACCTGACACCGCAGATCCACACTGACCCGCCACAGACCAGACGCCGGCCGACACGGACCCCACTCTGATGGGATGCGAACCCCACGCTGACAAAACGCGGCCCGACTCTGACCCCACGGTGATGCGAGGCCAACCCCACGCTGACCCGCTGCCAGGTCACCAATGGCGACCTGACAATGACCCGCTGCCAACCTCACGCTGACACAACGCCAACCCTATACCTCAGATTTTGTCATATTGTCAAAATCTGTCATATTGTCAAAATTTGTCATATTGTTATTTTATACTTTGACCTCTTTGAAAGCATATGATTTTAGATATTTTGTGCTATTTTACTTGTTTGGTAAGTTTTAGTTCCCGTCTCACTACTCATCTTTTTGTTACATTTGCCTTGATGTTTTATGTGGATTATTCGGTTTCTGATGCTAATAATCCTACTTACGTTGCACTATTGGCCCTCTCCGTAGCCTTTGAGTATTTCTTCTGTTCCTGAGGATGCCACTTTCCTCTTCCAAAATGCCCGAAAAGATCACGATGTTGATACTACATCAAATCTGTTATCTTGTTCATAAGATTTCAGACACATATTCAGAGCCCTGTCTTCTGAGTTTAGAGTAAAGGTTGCAGCTTTTTCCTGACAGTTTCATTCTCAATTAATGTGCTCCATAACTCTTTTTTTTTTTAATCGCCCATTCTGTACTATGAACCCTGCTTCATATTTTATGATTACTTAACCGCCAGTGATTGTGGTTATTTGGAAGAAAGCCTGAGGGAGCTAGTGTGTGGAGGCAAAGACCTAGCAAATGGTGAGGGAGTGGAGTGGATGCTAAGAAAAGGGAGGGCAGATTAGTGACGACAGATGAAAACTGCATAAACTACCTTATTTGATTAAAAACTTGTCACTGGAAACCTCTATTAACATTGGAAACACTGGATTGCATTACAGCCCACTTACCCACTTGTGTACTCTATTCAATTAAGTGTATTATGACAGTACCTTCAGATGTAATAAAAGCCTCATGAACTATAAAATCGTTTACAGGTATGCTTGTTATTTTTTTTCAATCTAAAATGCATCTTTTATTTTTTTCTTGCTAATTATGCTGTCTTTTCAGTTTTGAAGTATAGTTGGCTCTTAGAATACAAAAGTTACATACTGGCTGGCGCCGCGGCTCAATAGGCTAATCCTCCGCCTTGCGGCGCCGGCACACCAGGTTCTAGTCCCGGTTGCCCCTCTTCCAGGCCAGCTCTCTGCTGTGGCCAGGGAGTGCAGTGGAGGATGGCCCAAGTGCTTAGGCCCTGCACCCCATGGGAGACCAGGAGAAGTACCTGGCTCCTGCCTTGGGATCAGCGTGGTGCGCCAGCCACAGCGCACTGGCCGTGGTGGCCATTGGAGGGTGAACCAACGGCAAAGGAAGACCTTTCTCTCTGTCTCTCTCTCTCACTGTCCACTCTGCCTGTCAAAAATAAAAATAAATAAATAAATAAAAGTTACATACCTTCTGGTTCAACCAACCGTCGATTGCAAACACTCAAAAAATAATTTGCATCTATACTGAACATGTACAGATTTTTTCCTTGTTATTCCCTAAACAATACTGTAATGCAAATATTTACATAGTATTTATATTGCATTAAGAATTGTAAGTATCTAGAGATTATTTAAAGTATAAAATAGGATTGTATAGGTTATATGTAAACAGTAGCTTTTGAATTTGGTATCCATGGGACATCCTAGAAACAATAATCACTGTGAATACCAGGAGATTATTGTTGTTATGAAAATTTTTAGCATGTTTGGTTAAGAGCTTTATTATACTTAGTAACAGAGAGAGTCTGTTCTAGTCCACTTAATACAGAGTTGTAGTCGTAAAACATGTTTTATGTAAAGAGGCAACAAAATACGATAGGCTCATGAAAGTGTCATTGGTAGGAAAAGTCTGTTAGGGAAGCAGTATTGGGCTGTTATTAGAAAATCCTCTGTTAACACAACATGCTTATATGGAAGGTAACTAGGTATCCAGAGACAGGTGTGATAAGGAAAGTTTTAAACATATAATCACTTGTTTTGAATTTTGAATCATGTGAGTAATTTTCTTCTTAGAAAAAAAATGTAAAAACTTTATAACGTAGATTATTTTCTTAAAATTCTCATGTGTTCCCTGAGAAACCATCCATAAATCGTCGAAGTGCAACACGAGGTATATACCTCAGTTGATCCTCTGATCAAAATTAAGTGTGTGTGTGTGTGTGTGTGTGTGTGTGTCTTCTTTTTGGGTAATCTTGAGGGTAGACTCGTGACTCTTTTTATTCCTAGAGCCAAGATTTGGTCTTAGAAGATTGTATATGCTTAATAAGAATTTGTTTAATGCATAAATAAACATTTTGTCTTTTTTTTTTTTTGACAGGCAGAGTTAGACAGTGAGAGAGAGACAGAGAGAAAAGTCTTCCTTCCATTGGTTCACCCCCCAAATGGGCACCACGGCCAGCACACTGAACTGATCTGAAGCCAGGAGCCAGGTGCTTCCTCCTGGTCTCCCATGCGGGTGCAGGGCCCAAGCACTTGGGCCATCCTCCACTGCACTCCTGGGCCACAGCAGAGAGCTGGACTGGAAGAGAAGCAACCAGGACAGAATCGGTGCCCCAACTGGGACTAGAACCCCAAGTGCCAGTGCCACAGTTGGAGGATTAGCCTAGTGAGTTTTGGCACCAGCCCAACATTTTGTTTTTTATGTTGATTTCTACCTTTCCTTATTACCATTGTGCTGCATATTCAACATGTTCAGAAGGATCTCTGTCCTTATTATGTTGTACTATGCAAATTAACAGTAAAACTAGTATTCAAACAGTATTTTACACTTTGTGTGTCTGTGTGGGTGCAATCTGTTGAAATTTTTACTTAGTATATACTAAGTTGATCTGTATAGAAAGATAATTAAAAATGAATCTTAATGAAGAATGGGATGGGGGAGGGAGTAGGAGATGGGATGGTTTGCAGGTGGGAGAGTGGTTATGGGGGGAAAACCGTTATAATCCAAAAGTTGTACTTTTGAAATGTATTTTTTTAAAAGATTTATTTATTTTACTTGAAAGTCAGTTACACAGAGAGAGAAGAGGCGGGGGGGGAGTGCCTTCCATCCTCTGGTTTATTCCCCAGATGGCCGCAACGGCCATAGCAGAGAGCTGGATCAGAAGTGGAGCAGCTGATCTCAAACTGGCACCCATATGGAATGCTAGCAGCTCAGGTGGTGGCTTTACCTGCTATGGCACAGCACCGGCCCCGGAAATTGATATTTATTAAATAAAAGTTTAAAAAAAAGAACACACAAAGAGTGGGCATTTAACCTAGTAGTGTCCCATATCAGCATGCCTAGGTGTGATTCCCGGCTCTGGCTCCTTACTCCAGCTTCCTGCTAATGCAGACTGAGAGGCAGCAGTGATGGCTCAAAGAATCAACTCCTTCATTCAGATAGGAGACCTATATTGAGTTCCCTGCACGTAGTTCTAGCCCCGACCCCTGCTAGCAGTTTCAGGAGTTTGGGAAATAAACTGGTGGATGGGAAACCTTCCCCATTTTGTTACTCTGCCTCTCAACTAAGTAAAAACAAAGTGAAATAAAATTTAAAAAAATGCAGTATAGCAGAGGGTGGCTTTTTCCATAGTATTTCTCAGAAGTTTTTAGAGGGAAGAATTGGATGCTTTGTTGAGAAAATGCTTTATCTGTTTTGCTTTTGTTGTTGTTGACTTTAAGCCATCACAATTCATAAGAAGGCACACAGGTTGGTAAATGTTAAAGATACATACATGCTTATACTCCTCCAAGTTGTAATGTATTCTAATAAGCTGAAATGTAAACTATTTTACTTTTTCTAAAAATTAGTATAATTTTTCATCAGCTAGACAATGAAAAAGAGTTAAAGTGGAATATATGTATTACAAAAAACTAATTTTACAGGAATGCAAGGAAAAGTGATCATATAAAGGCATATTTTTTTTCTTTACTCCAGTAGGTGGTTTGTCCACATCCATGTAATTTTATATAGATGTATTTAGAGGCTTTAGCGTGAGATGATGGCATGCCAGTTATGTCGATGCCTTTGATCCAATGTGTGCTGCAAAGCCAGGAATGGTATAGCGCTCCATGCTGTCCTCTGCAGCAATGGCTATATGGCTCCCAGGCATCAACAGGCAGCTGTACTTGTAAAACATGTATTTTTAAAATATGATAGATGGTTGTGTTATTACCATTGTCCTATCAAAAATTCTTAAAATACAGGAATGGTGCTTTTAAAGTAAATATGAAATAATGCTGCAACTTTTTAATTTTGCTGCAGAATTTTAACTGAGAATATTTATCAGGAGTAGTCAGGGTATTAAAATGCTTTGGATTTATTGCCATGTCTTTTTAAGGGAATTTATTACCCTCTCTTTTTATGTACACAATATGCATATTGTCTTCAGCATTCCCTTGAGGAGTTATGAAATAGTACAGGTGAATATACTGAGGAAAACCCACAGGAAGCACCAAAAGTTATTTTGTTGACTAAATTATGGAACATCTCAACTTTGCACTGTACTGTTGAGGTCATCTGCCAAAAATAGTTTCCTAAGCCAAGTTAATTGCAAACTGTTATGATCTTACTGGAATATGCTCTTCGGATTTTAATTGTCTTAATTCATATTACTCAATGAGCCTTGATCTTGACGATATATCACTGGGATTTTTTAAAATCCCAGTAATTTTTATTGAGTCAAAATTCATTTTGTGAACTTTCATCTCAATTTCTCCACCACCTGAGACAGACTACCCATAGTATACAGCTCCTCTCTTCCTTCTGTCACTTTGCCCTTTCTAGGAATGTCTTGTATATTTTTCAGTTTCAGGAACTAAATGCAAGGCAGTTTGACTAACAATAAAAGTTTGAAGGTAGGTATATGGTCTTGTACTAGGTCTTTTTTAAGTTATACAAGTATTATGTATTATATATAGATTTAGGAATATAAGTGATACTTCCCACTTACACTCCCTCCCACCCATGCTCCAACCCTTCTTCCTCCCACATCTGCTATTCCCACACTTTTTTTTTTTAAAGATTTTTATTTATTTTTACATGTTGAGTTACAGGCAGTGAGAGGGAGAAACAGAAAGAGAGGTCTTCCACCTGATGGTTCACTCCCCAAATGGCCACAATGGCCAGAGCTGGGCCAATCCAAAACCAGGAGCCAGAAGCTTCCTCCAGGTCTCCCACCCAAATGCAGGGGCCCAAGCACTTGAGCCATCTTCTACTGCTTTCCCAGGCCATAGCAGAAAGCTAGATCAGAAGAGAAGCAGCCGGGACTAGAACCAAAGCCCAAATGAGATGCCAGTACCACAAGCAGAGGATTAACCTATTGCACCACAGCACTGCCCCACCTTGTTTTACATATTTTCAGTTTACTTAATGATCATAATGTTAACCGTACACTAAATAAAGAGTTCAACAAACAGTACGAAGGAAAAAAACACTGTTCCTCAACAGAAGAGACACTAGGTCTTGACACTTGTCTGCCTTTACTTTCATCAAGCTTAGGTTGAAAGTGAAAGAGGTGCTCCAGATATTACCATAGGTAGGTAGAATCCACCTTGTGAATGCATTTGAATCTAGAAAAGTGGCACTTGACATTAACTGGGTCACAGACTCCTTTTGAGAATCTGCTGAAATCTATAGTACCTATACACAGAGAAAAGTACATGTGCGAAACTGCTTGTGTCTAATCTTAGGAGGTTAAAACACGTGCAGCAATGCAAGTAAGAATCCTTGACCTGCAGTTCACTGGCAGTAGGAACTGAATAGAATAGCGTGCATTTTTGCATTGGTTAATGCCATTTTCTTATTTCTGTGTGATTTACAGTTGAAATCCCTAATTATCCTTTTTTTTCCATATTCCTTACCCTCCTAAATCCCCAAATGCTGGTTTTTGTATCTCAACAGAGGATTTTGCTTTGTAGTGGATGTTGTAATACCAACAAAGTATACATTTGAGGCAATTCCAAAAAGAATCATCAGTGATGGCAAATTTAGATGGGAAGCCAAATTTGAAATCACTAACAGATGAATATTTTTCATAGCTGGCTGTTTGACCAAGAAGAATTAAACATTTTTAATATTGAATTTTGCTAGAATATATTATAGAGCTTGCTATGGTACTCCTCACTTCTCACCAAGCTCGCCAGTAGGTGTGGAAAAAACTCAAGCCAGTTCTCAGTATTTGAGTTGTCCTCATTCTAGTCCAGGGAGGCCTACTTCAAAAGCTGGGTCTAAAAGGTCTTTAGCTTTTATCTAGAACAGACAATATGCTTGAGAATGGTCCTTTAATTTTTTTGTTTCAGTTGACATTGACACAGTGGGTCAGCTTTGTCCCAAAGCACCATGTCTAAACAGCTTCCTTTATGTGATTCTAATTGGGTTTCTTTCTCGGTAGAGTCAAATTAGGGCTCCTGCAATTGGAGCTGCAGTGCTGCCAGTTAATAGTATCAAAACAGTTCTGCCTCTTGAGGCATGTAAGACAGCCACTTAGAGTTTGTTCCTACTGACTTTTGACAAATGGCCCTTCTCTGACTCTACCTAATAGACAGTTTTTGTTTTTCTTCTGGATCTGTGCCAAAACTGTGGTTTTTACTTAAGCACCTTGCTTGTGCTTTATTTTCTTTGCTTTTGACTTTGGTTTGCCATGATTCTGTTTGTTCAAATGCAATCACGAATTATCTGGTATTCCTGTTATCTCTAGCATACATACATAATGACACCTGGTTTACACAGATTCATTCCAGTAGAATGAATGCAACAGAACATTGAACACCTGAAACTTCTGTAGGTCTGTTTGTGAAGAAAATGTGTGGTAGATCATTTACATTGGACATTGTAACAATAAAATTAATTAGCAATGACAGGGTTTGATCTAAGACTTCTTCCAAAAAAATCATTGATTAGTTGATTACCTCTCATGTACCATGACCTTTGAAGAGATATGTTACATGTGTTAATTTTAACCTTATTTTGTTGAGCATTTTGGTGTACAGATTTTCCAGTGTTCCAATTTTGGTAGCTTTGAAACAGGAAGCTTTTATAAAAATTTTAAATTGCATCATACCAGCTGAGTTTAGTTACTGGAATTTAAGTATGTTCCAGTGCCTTGTTAAATTCTTGTTTAAAAGCCCAAGAAGAAATTTATGACCATGAAAATAGTAGTGATAAATTGGAGACTAAAGCATGTATTGCTTTTTCCCAATGGCCTGCCTGATAATAGGAGGTCAGATAACTTAAGTCCGTTTCTCTTTTCTGGGTTCTATAATATGCTTGTAGAAGAAGGGGAAGAATTGTTTTTGAACAGGGACAGCAAGAATGCCACGTGACTCTTGTCTTCAGGGTCTGTAAAGTTTGATTAGCTTTATGCTCCCTTGACCAAAGTTGTTTACAAGGGGGATAATGGATTTAATATTATGAATATGCTTAACACCATGAACATCCTCTCTGACTTGCTTTGAAATACTTTGAGTCATATCAGAGCTCTCTGTGGTCAGAAGGATCCAAGTATATGAGGGGAAAAAAAAACAGAGGCTGAGAAAGGGTACAATAGGATCATTTCCCCCTCTTGCTAGCAAAAGATACATTTGCCAGGCCCTTCTCCCCTGTCCACAAAAGAAAGAAGACAGAATGTGTGAATGTTAGAAAGGATTTCTCCTCCTCTCAAGAGGAGGGAAGCTAAGTGAAGAGAAACACTTTCTGTGCCCTTTGCTTTGTTAGACATGTGATGGGATTTTAGAGGACACTTTTTGTCTTCTGATGACTTCCATTTTTTACTTGCATCTGCTTATTTTTGACAATCTTGACTGTTTTCTTTCCCACTCATGTTGAATGGTTTCTTCAGGCTCGTGCTGAGCAGCAAGCTGTCTCAGGCATGGAATTGAACAACTGCCCTGCTAGGGTCTCCATTAAGTCTGTGGGTGTCCACAGTCATGACTTCTGAGCACACCACATAGTCCCTGCCTTGTTCACATCCTGCTCCTCACTCAGCAGACCTGATTTGTATTTGTGTGTGTGTGCACAAAAGAGATTGTTTTAAGAGAATGGCAAGGAACCTCAATAGATAATCTTAGGGAATGCTGTCCTTAAATTACATAGCACCCACTGTTGGATCAGTGTTATATTCTTAAAGATTCTCATACATAGAAATTCCCTATCTCCCTAAGTAGGCATCACTTACCATTTACACATAAAATATATTCAATCTGCATTGGATTTATTGCAATTGTGATAGTCAAACCTTTTCAGTATTCTTGGCTTGCACATAGATTTTTTTTTTTTTAAATCTTGCAACTGTTTTAAATTTTCATTGCTCAAGTACCCTGGTTTCTAACCACTCAGTGGCAGGAGCCATATGTTGGTAGTACAGATTCAGTTGTCCTTTCTTTGGATACTATGTGTGCTACTCAGTGTGCTACTTATTGTCTCAGCTCCATCCTCTAAAAAGGGGCACACCACACTGACCTTACAGGATTTTAGTAATGCTAATTGATAACATGTGTATATGGTGTTTGGCATATAGTAGTACACTTTAGTAAAAGATGCTTGATCTTAAAGTTTCCTTGAAACTACAACATGATGAACATGTAAATGATGGCCAGTGTTAATAGAATGATTATTACTTAAGAAACATAGTTAAATAAGTATAAACTCTGCTGGACCAATGTCAACTAAAGGGGTATGCCACTGGCAACTGCTGAGGGTTGTAGAGAAGACATATAGTAAAACTTTGTTTTTTGAAGGCATACATGTTTAAAAGAAGGAGAACACTCTTCTGTGAAGTCTTTCCCTTTACCTCAGGACCCAGCTAAGCAAGTAAGTGCTGTTATTCTTGTGTTCCCTTTCTTTGTTTGTGTTTTGAAAACAAAACAAAGAGGCCGGCACCACGGCTCAATAGGCTAATCCTCTGCCTAGCGGCGCCAGCACGCCGGGTTCTAGTCCTGGTCAGGGCACCGGATTCTGTCCTGGTTGCCCCTCTTCCAGGCCAGCTCTCTGCTATGGCCCAGGAGGGCAGTGGAGGATGGCCCAAGTGCTTGGGCCCTGCACCCCATGGGAGACCAGGATAAGTACCTGGTTCCTGCCTTCGGATCAGTGTGGTGTGCCAGCCGCAGCGGCCATTGGAGGGTGAACCAATGGCAAAGGAAGACCTTTGTCTCTCTCTCTCTCACTATCCACTCTGCCTGTCAAAAAAAAAAAAAGAGCATTTTTAATGCTAAAAAGTACTTATGTAATACACTTTACCATTTTATCCACTTTTAAATACTTATTTTTAATTGATACAAAAAAACACTTTTGAGGACCATGTGATGTTTTGATATATGTACAGGGATGCTTGAAAAGATACATGAAAAACTTAATTAAAGGGTACACTTAGTACAACCTAAATTGAAATCTATATAATTCTTTCATAATACATTTTTCATGAACTTTTGAAGATCCCCTGTGTGCATGTGTTTCAAAAATTGCATCAAAAATAAACTTATTTTTCAATTCCAATTTCCATAAACTTTGAAGTACCCTCGTATAGATAGTGTATTGTTCAAATCAGAATGAGCATATCCATCTCCTCAAGTGATTATAATTTCTTTGTGGTGGAAGCATTCAAAATCCTTTCTTCTCGCTTGTTTGAAATACACATTCCAGGACCCATTTCTAATTATACAATATTGATCATATTAAGTACACTCACATGGTTGTGCAGCCATCACCACCATTGATTTCTAGAACTTTCTCATCTTCTCCAACTGAATTTTTGTAGGCTTATCTCCCCCTCCCCACTGCCCACTGCTGCCCACCCCCATGCTACTTTCTAGCTCTATTATACTCTTGTAGATTCTGCATATAAATGGAATCATATTTGTCCTTTTGTAATTGGCTTATTGTAAACTAATCCTGTGAGGCCTACATTGTCAGGATGGTGGGGCTACAGCCTTCAACAAGAAGCATAGGAGACAAGTTTTGGGTGAACATGTCTGTTTATTAACAATCAGGCACAAGCTTTTCAAGGGCAGGCAAAGAGGAGTAGCTAGCTCAGGGTAGCAACACTAAAGCAGATACTGCCACCTCAATGCTTCTCCAATCAACATGAAGGTCATGTAGTGTATGTAGCCTTCCAGGTGATCTTTAAGGATCAGGGCCACACCTGGGAGCTGTTTACCTGGTTGACAAGGCAAAGCCCTTCAGCAGGAAGTGAGGGTGGGAGAAATATGCCTGGGGTCCCTGCTGCCTGCAGTAGTCAGGTCATTTGTGACTCTCTGTTAGGAAACTGGGGCAGTTTTAGGCAGGTGGCCACATGGCCCAGCTACCTGAGCCAGGCTCCACCCCCATCCTAATGGGATTTGCTGCTCCTGCTTCCCTGCCCACCCTCAGGCAAAGTTTTAAAATGGCCTGTTCCTGAACACGTGCTCTCTTGACTCCTCTCTTGGCCTCCCTTGGCTCCTCTCCTTCTCTAGTCTCTCTTCTTCCTCCTCTCTGTCTCCCTGTCTTACAGTCTCCTTCTCTTTTCCTTCGCCACCCCTTCACTCCAGTCTGTTGGGTGTTCCCCAATAAACCCTTTCCCTTACTCCAGTGTTCAGTGTGTTTTGTGATGGCTAACATTAATATATAACACTCTCAGTGTGCCTGAGCCCCTGACCATGGTCTTTCCTGGAAGGCATGGTATCCCATGTTCTATTAACCTCCTGCATGGGATAGGCAGGCAGTCTCCCAGCCAGGTACAGGCCCACCCACAGCTTATTATACTTAATATAATGTCTTTAGGGTTTAGTGTATGTAAGAATTTCCTCTCTTTTTCAGGCTGAATAATAGTACATTTTGTGTACACATCACATTTTGTTCATTCATTCATCTATCTCTTCATGTATGGGTTGTGCCTTTTTGGTATAGTAGATAAGGCACGTAGGTTGCTTTTTTTTTTTTAATGCCATAAATAGGCACCACATAGAGTGCAAATCTATATATCAGTCTATGATAATTAAATGTATAATACCACTAGTGTGGACATACTGATACTTTTACATTTAAAATTACCAGATGAGAATAATTTTTAAGTAAAATGTGTGCAAAATAACCCTAAGTACTCTGAAGTATCAGGTACCCTATTTCTCATAGTTGCAATGAAGTTTCTGAATTTTCTCTGATGAGTTACAATTAAATATATGCTTATAAGTTTATATAATGTAAACTTGTCAGAATTGGTATTTCCTTTCCAAACTCCGCTTACTGCATTTTGCTAAATGAAATTTTGCCCCATTTGGCATTTTATTATGGTAACTGTTAAGAGTTATTAATCTAATGGATTCATGATTGAGTTTTTATTTTTAGTTATATAGTACACACACTTGAAAAGATTCTCTCCTCCCATTTTAGTGTTAAGTAAATGTAATTTCCTTTTGATTAAAAATTCCTGCTTTCTCTTAAAAATTATCTGTGTTGTGACCCAGTTGGTTGAGAGAGAGAGATCTGTATGCTGGCTCACACCCCAAGAGCCTGTAATAGCCAGTTCTAATTAGGAAGTCATCATTCATTTGTTCATTTATAGGCAAATTTCAGCAGACTGGAAATGACCTTTATTAACATTCATACTTTTTTCACTCAGGGAAAATTCATATAAGATACAATTAAGCATTTTAAAGCATACAATTCAGTAGCATTTTGTATATTCACAATGTGTATTTTTTACTAAGTACTAAATAATATTATCTATGACATTCTTGGAAACTCCTTTTGTCAAGATGCAGACTTTTTTTAAAAATTGCAAAGTTTTCTTTTAATTTCTAACTAAATAGAAGTCAGGACATTGTTTCTCCTACATTTGCAAAACCAAAATAATGTTGGATGGGCTAAGCTTCAGTCTGCAGTGCCACCATGCCATATAGGTGCCAGTTTGACTCTCAACTGCTTTACTTCCCATCCAATCTCTGCTGATATGCCTAAGGAAAACAGCAGAAGATGTCCCAACAGATGTGGATGAAGCTACTGGCTCCTGGCTTCAGCCTGGCCCAGGCCCAGCTGTTGAAGTCATCTGGGGAGTGAACAACAAACTTTTTTAAAAAAAAAAAGTTGGAAATATTAAACTAATAAATGAATTGAGAGTCTTTTTTTAAAGATTTATTTATTTGATGGCTGGTGCTGAGGCTCAATAGGCTAATCCTCTGCCTGTGGCGCAGCACACCGGGTTCTAGTCCCCATCTGGGTGCCGGATTCTGTCCCAGTTGCTCCTCTTCCTGTCCAGCTCTCTGCTGTGGCCCAGGAGTGCAGTGGAGGATGCCCCAAGTCCTTGGGCCCTGCACCCACATGGGAGACCAGGAAAAGCACCTGGCTCCTGGCTTCAGATCAGCAGCCATTAGGGGGTGAACCAACAGAAAAGGAAGACCTTTCTCTCTGTCTCTCTCACTGTCCACTCTGCCTGTCAAAAAAAAAAAAAAAAAAAGATTGATTTATTGGAAAGGCAGAGTTACAGACAGACAGACAGAGAAAATCTTCCATGTGCTGGTTCACTGTGCAAATGGCCGCATAGGCTAGAGCTGGGCCAGGCCAGTACCAGGAGCTTCATCCAGGTTTCCCACATCAGTGCAGGGCCCCAAAGACTTAGGCCATCCTCGGCTGCCTTCCTAGGCACTTTAGCAGAGAACTGGATCAGAGGTGGAGCAACCAGGGTGAGTCTTCTTTTTCAAAACTTTAGCCAATGAATCTAATCTCTTAGTAAACAGTTTCATAAGAAATTCAGATAATTTGCTGTGTAAATGATTTTAAGATCTAAAATCATTCATAAGGCAAGTGCTACAGAATATACATGTGTATATAATATATTCCAATACTGAGATTTGTCATTAGACATAAAAGTCTCTTTGTTAGGTTTGTCTCATAGAAAAAGCTGTTTTTCCTGTTCTAACTGTAGATGAAATTGTCTTGATTTTTTATAACTGCTGATTATGTTCATGATAATTATTTTTGAAATTTGCTATTAAAATAAATTAGATAGCCACAAGAAAATTTTCACACATCTTTGTTTCTCTCTTTTTTTTTCCTCCCCAGACTGAAGTGAACTTCTTACTATGTAACATCCCTGGAGTTTATTCAATGCATAAAGTCTCATTTTCTTGACAGTCTAGAAATTATGATTCTGATAGTTAGTCATTTCAGAAGTACCCTTGGGAGGTATCACCTGATTAACTCTAGAGGAGAGAACTGCCAAAGACCTTAGAAACTTAAGAAACCTTAATAGAGGCTCTTTTTCAGAACCACAATGGAGGTAGGCAGCTTTTAGGGAATTTGAAAATTACAACAGACTGAGATTATTCACAGTATTTGGCTCATATGTGGCTTTACTTTCTGTATTTTCAAGTAATAACAACCAAATTGTTTGAAGTAGTTTAGATAAATTAGACAATAGTCTGCCTCTCTCTCTCACAGACACACACACACACATCATGTTCATATAAATTGATGTCTAGCAAGCTACCAATCCCAGAGAGTTTTATTAGGTATGAAAACCAGAAATGACCTCTTGATCATTTATGTCTGCTTACTTGATCATCCAACTAATCCTGGAGAACAGGCAGCTTTACATACCTCACATCATGTCTTATACATACATTTTTAAACATCCAGTTTTAAAGTTACAGTTATTTAATCAAGAAGCTGCAAATAAAATAAATACAGGTAGCATCATGCCAGATATTATTTTATGATGACCTCAATTCAACATCCATATATATGTCTGATGTGCTGTCTTTTACTGACTCATTTATTAGCCATTCCTAACATACTGTCTTTATGACTACCATCAGAACTGTGTATATTGCCAATGCCATAAGTTTTAGATTGTAAATTCCCAAGGGTAGAGATCACATTTTATTAGTGTTATTTAAAATCACCTCAGTGCACAGTATTGTCATGCACTTCTGTAGATTCAATCAGTATTCATTGCTGAGCATTTAAAATAGTGTAGCTTTCATGTGTCTCAATATTTAATAGTTAGAATTTAATATTATAAATCATTTAGTATTTTTCAACTTTTCTTAAGTGATGGCAAATGACCCAGTAGGAAATTGTTTCCAAAATGACTGTCTGTTGTCGATTGTGAAATGGAATCATGTTGACAATGAATTACAAACATTTATAAAATACTTACAGTATGCAAGCACTTTGCTGTAAAGGAGTGCTATAACAATAAACAGCTCAGGGTGGTCATTTGGCATGGTCATTAAGATGCCCACATCCCATATTGGAGTGCCTGGTTTGCAGCCTCAGCTCCATTCCCCATTTCAGGATTCTTTCTGCTAATGCAGACACTCTGGGATGTGGCAAGTAATGGCTCAAGTAGCTGGGTTCCAGTTGTTAGTGACCTACCTCCACTTGCTATGGTCCAGTCCTGGCTGTGGTAGGCCTTTTGGGAGTAAACCAGAGGGCAGCTCTGTCTCTGTCTCAGCTCACAATTTAGGAGTGTATGTTGAAGTTCATACTGAGAATATCTTATAGAGGCATATAGAAAAATAGAAGTAAAATATGTTGACTTAACTATTGTAGAGAAGCAACCAATCAATTTGGCCTATATGTTTCTGATAAAGAACTTCAGATATGCATGATAGAGAAGAGGAAGGAGGTAGATTAGAAGAAGATTCCCAAAAAGGTAGGAAACAGAAATGAAGACTAGAAACTTTAAGGAATGTTGGGCAGACTGGGATAGCCATACTCCATGATGTAGGTATAGGAGGGGCAGTGGAGGAAACTGGCTAGAGGTTAAATCCACATATGGAATACAAACTATAGAGTGATGGTAGTTATGAGGAGTCCATAGTGTTTGGAGCAAGCCTGATAGCAGGAATATAGGTGATCAGCTCCTAGAATAGAGCAGGGCAGTGTGAGTGGAAACCAGATATCTGACTCAGGACACATCGTGAATGGTGACAGATGAACATGCTTCCCTGGGCACCTGGTGGGATGGTACAATGGCTATTTTTATATGGACAAATATATTTGAGATTTTTTTTTTTGCAAAGGAGGAACAAGCTATTTTTTACATGCTAAGTAATACTTGTAATTAATTGCAAAGTATGTATAAATGAAATCTCCCTCTTACTATTTTTCAATATTATTAAATCTTGTCTCAATCAAGTTAACTTTTCTTTAATCTGGAGGGGTGTGTGACTTTAATTGATTAAGAATTTAAATGACCATTGAGAGCTGCAAATGTTCTAAGTTCTTTTTTTTTTAACTTTTATTTAATGAATATAAATTTCCAAAGTACAGCTTATGGATTACAATAGCTTCCCCCCCCATAATTTCCCTCCCACCCGCAACCCTCCCCTTTCCCCGCTCCCTCTCCCCTTCCACTCACATCAAGATCCATTTTCAATTCTCTTTATATACAGAAGATCAGTTTAGCATATATTAAGTAAAGATTTCAACAGTTTGCACCCACATAGAAACACAATGTGAAAAATATTGTTTGAGTACTAGTTATAGCATTAAATCACAATGTACAGCACATTAAGGACAGAGATCCTACATGAGGAGTAAGTGCACAAGGTCTGTGACTTTAAATGTTCTAGCTTTTTTGAACTGAAGCATTCTCACAGCAGAACAACTGATACTTTCTATGATGTGTGGGTACTTAAAATGCAATAAAAATTTTGGTACAAAAACTTTTGAAATCCATGGATATGAGGAGGTCCTCAACATTCATGGAAAATGAATGCCATTAAAAACTATGCATAGATTCAAATTTTTAACATTAAAATATTTTGATTATATATTGATGAACTTTTTGAAGTATTTGCATGTTTATTTTCACTCTTTGTTTTCTTTCAAAACTATTTAGACTGAGAGGGAGCCCTATCCTAATAACTGGTCTAAAGACTGGTCTCTTCCAGACTCTTAGTGCTGAGATTCTAAGCCTCTGCTGTCTCCTTCAGTAAAAACTCCTCTCAATCTGTGTGACCTTTTAAGTCATCCATTGACATAGGCAACACATGCTCATTTTGCCATTGATTTTTAAATATGAAAAGCCACATTACTGTATTTTCAATGGATTACCACTATTGACCCAAAATAAGATTTATTTTTTTAAAAGACTAATCACAAATACATTTTGAAAGTAATTACTGGAAAAGCAGTTCTTTAATTTTCCTGGCCCCAGGTTCAGAAGAGGAAGCAATTCCCCCAGGGGTCACCTGTAGGCTCTCAGTGAGAAAGTTAAGCCTCTTTTTCTTGTGCTAATGGTTCTTTGATGGGGAAGCTCAGTGCCTCAGGTTCTGTTTTCATAGGTGGGGGACTTCATGGATTTAGTGTTAATCTGTAAATGTGTTTGCAATTTAGAGGTTCTGCATCCAAATTCTGTTAATAATTGAGAATTTTAGATTGGAATAACAAGTTGAGATGCAAACTCAAGTTACACTTAAGAAAATGTAGGCAAGAAATGCTAATGTTGCCAAGGGCCTCTGAGTGCTGTTTATATTACCCCTTCTCTTGTCAGGCTCATACTACTAGAGAATACTGTGGTCCTTCCTAGGTTCACACAGTTTTCATTTTGCTTTTGCCTTCTTGGTGGTCCTTGCTCCAAGTTTTGCATTAAGCACTTAAGTGAAGACTTCAGAAAATTTATTTTAAAATGAAGTTAAAAGATAAGTTATTTTGGTAAAAATATTTGTCCTAGTGCATATTTTCTGTGACCTTTATAAAGGCCCCTTGTATGCATGGATTTCAGAATTTTTTGCATCAACACACACAGACACATACATGCACATGCACATACACACACAGAGAGAAACAGAGAGAGAGAGGTTTGGTCTGAAGATGCTTACAGATTCCTGAAACACACTGACACAACAGTCTTAAGCCTAGTAGTTAAGCAAGTGCAAAATTTGAAGGTCATTAATTAAAGTAAAATAATGGGAAATGAGCAACAGAAACCCCATCCTTCACAAGAGTAGAAACCCACTTCACTGTCTTTAAGGGAAATTGCTGCTGGGGTATATGGAATGCATCACCACTGCCTCTTGACATGTTCACCTTAGAGAGACACAAATTAAGCTCTTTCAGTTTCTGTTTTGAAACTAAAATTGTTTGACCAGTTCAGTCCCTGAATGATGTTTAAGGAATAAAGAGAAAAAAGCAGGAAGCTCTAATTGGCAAATTACTCCTTGTTATTTAGCTTGACTTTCAAGTTGGAAATTCCAATAATGAGTAGCTTTGGTGGGACTTGCCCTTAAGCAGAACCAGGGTTTTTTTTTTGTTGTTGTTCAAATGCTATTTAATGTGAAGGTATTCAAGAAACATATTGTAGCATTTAAGCCATCACTTTCTATTAAATATTGTTGTATAATAATTATTAAATCTGTCTCCATGGATGCTTTTATGATTCTGAACCATTTAAGGGAAGTGTAAATTGCAAATAAGATGTAAATGGATTTTTCTTGTTATATAGTCTTTATAGGAGTGCTGTTACTTAATGATAATTTCCTAGAATGTTAGAAAACATGCTTACTTACCAGTTATCTTAACATGCCCATGATGGGTATTCTAAACTTCATTAGGAAAAAACAACTCAAGATTTTTTAAACTCACCCCAAACAGAATTAGTGGTGAATATTTACTTTTGAATGTTAGTGATGAATTTATTTGATTGATTAATAAGTTGCAGAAGATGTTTTCTGACATTAATTTTTACTTACTTAAATTGGGGAAAATGAACTCCAATTTGCAAAACTATCTTGCAGACTAATATTACTGAAGGATGGAGGATTATTTCAAATTTGGTGATAGATCAAGGTGCTTAAAAAGTATTTTTCATTTTCTACCTTGATGGTTCCACTGAACCTCAGTATTTAACCTTATCAAAAGTTGTAAAAAGAATGAAATAAAGAACTAGGGTTTTGCTCAATGAAAAGCAATTTTGGAAATAAATGATTATGTTTAACTTTTTTTCTTAAACTTCAAAGATTGGCTGTATCATTTAGATAAATAAAAGCTAAGGCTTTAGTTGAAATTTTCTGTTTACTTTCATTTCAGATAGGGTTATTGGGCTTCAGAGGAGAAAGACTTTTTACTTCATTTTTGTAACTTTGCATATTCACTTAAAAGTCTATTACTTGGATAACAGATTTTACAACATGAATATTACTTGAAATAACCATGTAGTTGAAATGACTGTGAATTAACTACCAGTTTCCTATTTACATTGAAATGTCTCACAAAGAAACTATTGATATAGTGCTTTTGGAAATGATGATGGCTCCTGAGGTACTAATCTTGCCTTGTGTAAGGTGTCCCGCGCATAACAGATCTCCCAGGCAGATGAACCAATTAATTCACAGGCTTTTATTGGGGTTCCCCGGTCCCAACAAAGCAACAGAGCAGGGGCCCGGGAAGTCACGCCTCAGAGATTGGGGGAGCTACTTTTATATATTCAGGGCATGGGGGTTAAAGGTTGAGGCAGGTCTGATCCTCATTGGTTGACCTTTAGGCACCCGCAGGGACCTTGACAAGGACTTTGTTCCCAGGAAGTAGGCCTCTCCATTCTCGGAAGTGTAGGCCTTCCCTCCTTGTGGATCCCAAAGCTACCACCTTGTTTCTGAACACTTAGAAGTCTGAGAGGTCCATGGGCTTACACTGTGCTGTGAGGAGGTATTAAGCTGGTAAATGAATAGTTTTATGATGAGATATGAGTCTGACATTTTCCCCAAGGGTATTTAGCCTTCCTGATTAAAAAGAAGGAAATTGCTTTTTCCCCTCTAGTATTTTAATTTCTTTACATTGGAGTGTGTATTTGAAAGTAGTGATTACAATCAGAAGTGTGTCAACACTGGCTCCTTCTAGGTGCATTTGGGATCCCTTACTCATTGATTAATAGGTTCAGATTCTTTTACCTTGATGAAAATTATAGTAAGCACTCTACCACATGTTGTTTTGGAGGGAAGGACACTAAACTGGGAATACTGTACACAGTCCAAATTTGTGATTTGGGAAATGATAGAGAATAGTTTGAGCCATGTCATTGAAGTATATGTATGACTTGAATAGCTGCTTAAATTGTTTCCTGTATGTATACTAAGTATGTAGCATACTTAGTTTTCTCTTTTATGACCAGATTCTCAATGAGGAAATGATTAGAAAGCTATCACCAGTGGTCCAGCTAAAGTATGACAAAGGCTGAATGAAGGCAATAAGCTAGTAGATCTATAGAAGAAAGGGGGGGGGGGAGTTTACAGTTTTTAAGAGGTTAAGCAGGTTGATTGTTGACTGTGGACTTAGGAACGGAGTGGGGACTGCAGAGGCCTAAGTCAGCCATGATAGTGTCCCATGCTATGAAGTCACCCTGCAGCTGATATCCAGGTAACATGACATTTCATTAAGACTCTAACTATTGACCAAGGAAATATCTATTGTACCTTAAGAATGAATAAGCTAACTGTGGGCCAAGGCAGGAGGAGGGATTAAGGACTCCCACTGTTTCCCCTCTCCCTCCATGGCTACATGAAGGTAAGGCTGAGTGCAGGAATGAGCATGCAAATATACTTCCTTAATCAGTTATCAAGTCTGTTAGCTTTTAGTTCTTCAGTTTCAATAAGCAATTCTCTGATTTTCAATGTGACTGATAACCACACATAAATCTGTATTGTTGAAACTTGATTCAGTACACATACCCACTCTGTAAGAAAAGTGTAAAAAGCTGTAACCAAACTCAGGCTTGTGGAACAGCTGACTCAGGCAACTGACTCTTTCCAGGTTTAAATTCTCAGTTTGACCAGCTGAGTAAACTTTCCCTTTGGTTTTCCATCCAGACTGATTGTTTCAGTTGCCACAGTTAATTAAAGGAGAAGTATTATATAGGATATTGAATTTTATAACTAGAATTTTGTAGCCGAAGTTGTTTACTTAAATGTTTACTTTTATTGATAGTTTCAGATTATTTTTTCAACTTCATTGTGACAATTTTACTGTCTAAAATTGGAAATAGAAACATATTTAATGTCATTTGCAGCTTAAAATCCTTCAACAAATTCTCATTCCTTTAGGTTAGTGCTCAACCCAATTCTTGAATAGGGCATAGAACTAAACGTTTGTGCTAACAAATTACCCACAAATGTAGGGACTGGAAACACAGATTTGTTTTGTCACAGTTTCTGTAGTCACATGTCCAGGAGCAGTTGGTTAGGATGCAGGGCCTCAACATTCCAGGTGTCAGCCAGGGCTGCACTCATTTCCAAGTGCAACTTAACAGGAATCTGCCTCTAAGCTCACTTAAGTGGCTCTCAGAGACTGCACAGGCTTTCAATGGAGCAATTCATGTCCACTGGAGTGACAGAACCATGGAAGAGTGAGAGAGCACCCAAGATAGAAGCCATAATCCTTAAATTTGACATGCCATCTCTCTTGCTGTATAATCCTTAGAGGGGAGGTAATAACCCAGTCCTTGTTCAAGGTCTGAGAACTACACAAACTGGGGATCACTGTGGCCTTCTCAGAGGGCTGCCTGCCACACCTGGCTCACATCAGCAGGGCTCTAACTACCTAGTGCTCTGGTTTTATCCCTTGCCAGTTTTTCATTCCAATTAGACACAGTCCAATCAGATTCTTTCAGTTTCTAAAATGCTTCATGTTCTCTTTTGTTCCCAGACCTGGGGCAGTTGTCCTGTCTTCTCTTTGCTTGGCTAATTCAAATATGTAGTGTAGATTTCAGCTTGATATTATCTGACCAGTCCCTCCCAATTCCCCACATTTGGGTAAGAACTCTTGTTCCTTTTCAATTGTACATGCATGAGACTTGAAGATTTTTGCTTTTTGGTGTGCCTTTTATGCCCACTGTGAACTGTATCCTCAGTGCCTGGGTGTCTGGCACAATACCAGGTACTTATTAAGTTTGTTTATGAAAGGCTAACTGAATACCAAGAGGCAGTAAGGATAGGATCAGTATGATAAGTAAGCTGATGGTCTCACACATGGATCTATCAGAGCCACCACATGTGACTTCCTTTGACTACATTTTGTTGTGTCAGATCCCATGTTTGTAGTTTTTTTGGGGGGAAAAGCCAGATGTCTGTTTTATATAACTTTGTCCTGTTTTGCCTTTTATTTTTTCCAATTCCTTAAGTAGATTTATGTTGCATATTGAATTTGGAGATTAAGATTAAGAAAAAAAAAGCTCTACTCAAATGAAGATTCAATTATTTGGTAGAAACCAGTCCCTGTTCTGATTTAAGATGTCCTTACCAGTTTTCAAAGTTGATAGTTTCAGAAGGACTAAGGGAATTTTTTTAACATGGGTATATTTGCTTTTCATCTTGCTGGTGTTTTAACATTAGAAATTTAGTATGAAAAAAAAATTTTTTGCATTGAAAATGGAGGAATGACAGTCTGTGGGACAAGCTTGTGTGATTATATATTATTTTATGTTTCTTTTTGTTATTTATTTTCACATCAGATTGGGGGGTGGAGAACTGAGAGAGAGGGAAAGTGCATGAGAAAGTACACTCCCATCCACTGGTTCACTTTCCAAATGCCTTGCAGTGACGGGATCTTGGGCTGGGCTGAAGCCTGGATGCAGGAACTCAGTCCATATCTCACATGTGGGTGGCATGAGCTTAGCCAGAAGTTGGAGTCAGGAGGGGAACCAGGTATTAAACCCAGGTATTCTGATGTGGGGCATGGTGTCTTTTCCTTTTTTAAAGAGTTATTTTATTTATTTGAAAGTCAGAGTTTCAGAGAGGGAAGAGGCAAAGGCAGAGCTCAGTTTGGGCCAGGCTAAAGCCAGGAGCCAGGAGCCTCTTTCAGGTCTCCAATGTGGGTGCAGGGGCCCAAGCACTTGGGCCATCTCCTGCTGCTTTCTTAGTCACACTAGCAGGGAGCTGGATCAGAAGTGGAGCAGCCAGGACTTGAACCAGTAGATGCTAACACTTCAGGAAGTGGCTTAACCTGCTACACCATAGCACCTGCCCCAGGACACGGTGTCTTAGCTAACTACTAGGTCAAATGTCTTCTCTATTTCTTTTTGAACTTAGAAAATGGTAAGGAAACTTTTTTTTTTCAGCAAGTAAACAATAACAAAGCAACACAGAATTAATATAGTTTAACTTCTTCAAAGACTACTCTCTTTTCACTATAGTCATTTCCCCAATCTAACTTAGTCCTCAGTTCTAAATAGCCTGTCTTCCACTTCTGTGTCTTCCTGGAATGTCTTATGGAAAAACTCATGACTGCCAGTTCACAGCCAAAGGTAAGGGGTGCCATATGCCAATCTTATTAGACTTCTCTACTGCACTTCATTCTTGATCACTGGATCTTTTTTGGAACACTTTTACTTGTAGATTTCAGGGGATCTCTTCTTGTGGTGGTAGTCATGGTTCTCCTTTTCTCTCCCCTACTCCTTCCCTCTTTCTCCTTGGCCTTTCTTCTCCTGCTCATCTTTATTTCTGAACAATTACTTCTCAACTGTCTTGATCTCTTTGTCTAGTGCCTCTTGAGTATGCTACAGGTCCTATTTTGACCTCTACATTTTGGGGTCTACAAGAGATTCCATCACTTGTGTATTATCTCTCCTCTACAGCCTGATAAATTCAAATCTCCAGCTCAGACTTTTTCTCTAAGTGTCAGGCTTACATTTGTAACCCCAGCTGACTGTTCCAGCTAGATGTTCACAAGCATTTCAGACTTCAAATGTGCCTTTTCCCCACACCTTTTTGCTCATCGCAGTTGATGGCTCCATTATCGATCTGGCTTACACAATAATCCTAGGCTCCTTATTTCTCCACCAGATTAATTACTCAGTCCAAGTGATTATATCTTCTGAATATGTGGCTCTCAACCTTTTTATTCCCCAAGAAGATGAGGACCAAAGCATATTTATAGGCATGATAGTAAATCATAATGTCGGTGATCCTCATTGGAGGCAGAGGGCTGTACTCCTTAGGAGAAATCCTAAGAGAGAGTGTAGTGGTCAGAAATCCTAAGAGAGAGTGTAGAGAGCTTGAAACAGGCTCCCATGTGGTTCCAATAGATTCCAGAGCTTGGGGACTGATGTCCTAAGCATTGTGTTAATCAGATGCTCTCTTCCTTGCAAATCCTACTGTTTTAGTTCAATCCCTTATCAGTTCTCTTCTTGGGGCCGGCACCGTGGCTCACTTGGTTAATCCTCTGCTTGCAGCACTGGCATCCCATATGGGCACTGGGTTCTAGTCCCGGTTGCTCCTCTTCCAGTCCAGTTCTCTGCTATGGCCCAGGAGGGCAGTGGAGGATGGCCCAAGTACTTGGGCCTCTGCTCCCATGTGGGAGACCAGGAAGAAGCACCTGGCTCCTGGCTTTGGATTGGCGCAGTGCTGGCCATAATGGCCATTTTAGAGGGTGAACCAATGGAAGGAAGACCTTTCTCTCTGTGTCTCTCTCACTGTCTAACTCTGTCAAATAAAAAAACTACTGGGCTAGCGCCGCGGCTCACTAGGTTAATCCTCCGGCTTGCAGCACCGGCACACTGGGTTCTAGTCCAGTCGGGGTGCCGGATTCTGTCCCGGTTGCCCCTCTTCCAGGCCAGCTCTCTGCTGTGGCCAGGGAGTGCAGTGGAGGATGGCCCAAGTGCTTGGGCCCTGCACCTGCATGGGACACCAGGATAAGTACCTGGCTCCTGCCATCAGATCAGCATGGTGCGCCGGCCACAGCAGGCTGGCCGTGGTGGCCATTGGAGGGTGAACCAATGGCAAAAGGAAGACCTTTCTCTCTGTCTCTCTCTCTCACTGTCCACTCTGCCTGTCAAAAAAAAAAAAAAAAAAACTATTGGAACACAATTCCACCGCTGTCTAATCTATTTTCTACATAATGCCAGAGTAATTATCTAACATAGAAACCTATCATTTGCGACTTAAGACTCTTAAAGACTTCCTATTACCCATAAAAAAAAACTAAACCAAAACAATAATGTTTCTGTGATCTGCTCTCTGTCTTCCTTTCCAGTGCTCTGCCTTCCATTTAATCCACAGCCATGTGGAACTTGTCATTCTTGAGCACCCCTTCTTTTTCTCATCTTCTTGCTTCTCCTGTCTGAGGTGCTCTCTGCTTTGTTAGCTCTTTGGCAGACTATTGTTCATCACTGAGCAATCATTTTTTTGAAGAAACATTGCCCAATCTACATTCTTCTCCCCACAGTCCTCCAAAGATGGGTTCACATGGTATTTTATGAAAACTTCAGTTATTGCATTTTCTATTTTTCATGGTTTGTAATTTTTTTATTTTTCATAATTGATTGACAGGTTTTTGGAGGTTGATGATTGTGTTCTACTCCAGTGTTTGTTTCTGTATGTTCAGAAATATTATTGAAGGAAAGGGTGAATTGATTTAATAAATTAGTTCTTTAATTGAAAATATTTGCTGAATGCCTCTGTGTGACAGTCACCATTCTGCTCAAAGTCACAGGTAACAAATTCCTACTACTATAGATGTTATATTAAATTGCTAATATATCCTTATATAAATATCACTGGCATTTACAAGAATATTCTGATAAGGGGAGGAGACTTTTCTGATTCTAACTGAACAAATTGGGCCCTTTCCTGGTAAATAATGAGTCTCTGCTCATTATTTTCTTAATTTGTACCATGGATATTCCTTTCCTCAATGTTCCCTTGTGGGCAAGTACTTATCAGGTGGAATTTTGGGGAAAAAACTCCATTAATCATAATAGTAAATAATAGAAATATTGGATAATAGTAAAAATAAATATTAAGATAGGATCTGTTGGAGCGGCACCGTGGCTCATTTGGCTAATCTTTCACCTGTGGTGCCAGCACCCCGGGTTCTAGTCCCGGTTGGGGTACTGGGTACTAGTCCCAGTTGCTCCTCTTCCAGTCCAGCTCTCTGCTGTGGCCTGGGAGGGCAGTGGAGGATGGCCCAAGTGCTTGGGTCCCTGCACCTGCATGGGAGACTGGGAGGAAGCACACAGCTCCTGGCTTCAGGTTGGCGCAGCACCAGCTGTAGTGGCCATTAGGGGAGTGAACTAACAGGAAAAAGACCTTTCTCTCTGTCTCTATAACTCTCTCTCTGTCTCTCTCACTGTCTAACTCTGCCTGTCAAAAAAAAAAAAATAGGATCTGTTGGTTCCATTAAATTTTTACTTCTATTACTTGGGTCACTTTCCTTCAGTATCATATTGCTACAAATTACACTGTTTCTTTAACACTTGTACAAATTAAAATTACAAAATCACTTCCTTACTGATATTTCATTCTAAATATTATGTTAAAGAAGAAAATTATATTTTTCTTTGTAAACATATAGAATAGACATGTTTTATAGATTCATAACTGTAGTCTTAACATAGTATATGCTGTTCTAGTTACTATAAATAGGTTCCATATTAAAAGTTTTTATTTCTCTCTAATAACAACAAATATAGTCAGTTTCAGGGGGAAGAAGTCAGATCTAAACATAAAATATCTAATTGTAAATGATTATGTAAAGTGACTATTCCTACTTTGGAGAGTATATTTATCATCATGAATTGTCACAGCTCCTCTACTACTAATGCTTTGACAATTCATTTCTAAGTGGGAAAATCAACAGAATATATGTCCACACTGTAATATCCAAACTCAGAAGATTGGTGGATTTATACTATTGGAAGAGGCTTTGAAAGTAGTTGTTCCCATTCCTCTGCCTTCTAAAAATGAGTACTATGTTATCAATTCCTTATATTCAGAGAAGTATAATCCATAACTCCAGAAAAGATACTCAAATATGTCAGAATTCACATTGATTCAGTTCAGTTGATTTTCTTGATAGGGAATCAAAATTTCTCCTTTCACTTAAAAAAAAAAAAGAACTCTGTAATTAAGTCCATGTAATAGAATGGATGTGGTGAAAGCAAATCTGAGATAAGACTCCTATTTCCAGTCTAACAACTATAACAAATATAGCAGTATCATGTTCCAATTTAAAGGATGTTGGAAGTATCATCTTTGAAAACTATTTTTGAGAAAATAAATATAAACATAAATACATAAATAACATATATATTTTTACATATTTAAGGTCTAAATGCCAGACTATTTCAAGTGTAATGGCTTCGTTCCACCAGACACTGCTTGGATGGGCACAAGCCTCCCCTTCCTCCTCCTTTTTTCTCACTCATTCTCACTCTGATACTCTTACTGATATAGTATGACTAACCATCCAACTGCTGCATCCTTTTTTCTTTTTAAAATCTAATTTTTTTAATATTTATTATTTGAATGGCAGAGGGAGAGAGAGAGAGGGATCTTCCATCTGTTGGTTCACTCCCCAAATAGCTGCAACAGCTAGGGCTGGGCCAGGCCAAGCCCAGGAGCCAGGAGCTTCTTCTGGGTCTCCCATGTGGGTGGCAGGGGCCCAAGCACTTGGGCCATCTTCCACTACTTTCCCAGGCATGTTAGCGGGGAGCCAGATAGGAAGTGGAGCAGCCGGGACTTGAACCATATGGGATGCTGGCACTGCAGATGGCAGCTTAAACCATTACTCCACAGCACTGGCCCCATCTAATATTTTTAATCTTACAAATTCATGTAAACTTTTCAGCACCAAGAATCTAGAAAGTCTGGGTGTGATGAAGTTAGGGACCTTTACTGCAGGATAGTGAGATGTATAAGAGGAAGGATTTTGCTGTCTTGGCTGACAATATCTTTTTTTTTTTTTTTTTTTTTTGATAGGCAGAGTGGACAGTGAGAGAGAGAGACAGAGAGAGAAAGGTCTTCCTTTTTGCCGTTGGTTCACCCTCCAATGGCCGCCGCTGCAGCCGGCGCACCGCGCTGATCCGATGGCAGGAGCCAGGAGCCAGGTGCTTTTCCTGGTCTCCCATGGGGTGCAGGGCCCAAGCACCTGGGCCATCCTCCACTGCACTCCCTGGCCATAGCAGAGAGCTGGCCTGGAAGAGGGGCAACCAGGACAGAATCCGGCGCCCCGACCGGGACTAGAACCCGGTGTGCAGGCGCCGCAAGGTGGAGGATTAGCCTATTGAGCCACGGCGCCGGCTCAAGCTGGCAATATCTTGATCGCATATTTTTCATTGCTTTGTACCCTCTCAAGGACTTCTCCTACCATTTTATACTTGTATATTGCCACCAAATATTTATAAATATGTGGCATTTAAAACATAGTATATTCCCTGCCAAGTGAGTATAGCAATATGTTTAAAGCTTCATGAAAAATAATCTAATCTTGCTTTCTATCATCTTTTACATTTCAGCTGTATCAGTATCTAGAAGAGTGCTGTACAGTGGAAAGAGCCACATATGCTATTTTAAATTTTCTAATAGCCATGTTTAAAAAAATAAAAATATGTGAAATTATTTTGTCTAACCCAGTATATCTTTTTCTTTTCTTTTAGGCACTTTTTATTTTCCAAAAAAAAGTCATTAATATATAAACTTCTTGTTCTCTCAAAAAATTCTACAACTATACATCTGTTTACTCCATTATTTGCATAGCAAATTACCACAATACAAAAATAAGGGAAAAAGAAGCAAAACAGCAACCAATTTATGCTTTTTATGTAGGTAATGTTTCCATGTATTAACATTTTGAAAGCTCTTACAAAATTATTTACACCATTCATCATCTATTTACATCTATTATTATCTATTTAAGAGCAACTTTTCTAACAAAATTATAATTTATCAAGTTGTGAAAATTATTTTCTAAAAAACATGTACTATATTACTACAAAATAAATAAAGATGAATGATATTTTTAAAACAAAATTAAATTTTAATTTCAATTAAGACCCCTTTTGTCATTTTGCTTATGGATTCTGCCCTTTGGTTAACAGCATCAGTATCACATTACTATTTTATATTGCACATATGTAGCACTTGCTGCCTTACGTTTTCAACATAGCATTTCTATTTAAAGGCAGACACAGTATTAACAACAGATGAACTAAACTGCACTGTAATTTAGATTAAATTACTGTGTCTCACTGTATATTACATGCAAAACCCACATAAATTGTCATTGCTGTTGTTATTGCAGGGGAAAAATGGAGAGTAGGGGGTTCTTTGCTTTTTAAAAAAAAACCTCTGTGAGTATTCCTATCTAACTATATCTTAGTACCCCTACTTTTCCCATCTCTCCTTCCCATTTACTTTTCCCATTCTCTGGTAACCACTATTCCACTCCAGGCTTCCAGGAGATCAATTTTTTTTTTTGACAGGCAGAGTGGACAGTGAGAGAGAGACAGAGAGAAAGGCCTTCCTTTTGCCATTGGTTCACCCTCCAATGGCCACCGTGGCTGGTGCACTGCGGCTGGCACATTGCGCTGATCTGAAGCCAGGAGCCAGGTGCTTCTCCTGGTCTCCCATGCGGGTGCAGGGCCCAAAGACTTGGGCCATCCTCCACTGCACTCCACTGCATAGCAGAGAGCTGGCCTGGAGGAGGGGCAACCGGGACAGAATCTGGCACCCCGACTGGGACTAGAACCCGGTGTGCCGGCACACAGGCAGAGGATTAGTCTATTGAGTTGAGGCACCGGCCCCAGGAGATCAATTTTTATAATTTCCACATGAGTGAAATAATGTGGCACTTACTTTCTGTTTGTGCTTGGACAGTACATAATGTATACATGGATTGAAACATCACATGGTACCTCATAAACATGAAGAATTTTAATTTAACTTAATTTTTTATTTTTAAAATTCTATAAGTATTAAATATAATAAATAGGTTACCTCAAGCATTCAAGACAATCAGCTCAGTATTAAAAACAATTAAATGTGTTCTTTGAGAAACTCAGTTACAGTAAAAGGGGAGATAAAATACATATATTTTATTATATTTTTGTACCCAAAGAAGAATGGTGCATATGTGATTACTTCTTAAACATAATGAGTTAATGGAACTACATTATTTGGCTATGATTCTGTGTTTTGTTTCTTTGATTTGGGGCAGAAAATCTTTCAAGGTATTAGGACAACTCAAGGAAAGAAGTGGATCATTTTGCACTTATTATTGGATATCAACTATATAGGGAAACTTTTCAAGTGTTAATACGTTATTTTTAATGATTTATTTTTATTTATTTGTATAGGCAGAATTAGAGACAGAGACAGAGATCAATCTTCTTTCCACTGATTCACTTTCCAAATGGCCACAATTGCTGGGGCTGGGTCAGGCCAAACCAGGAATCTGGAACTCCATCCAGGTTTCCCATGTGGGTAGCAGGGGTCTAAATGCTTGGGCCATCTTCTGTTGCTTTCTCAGGTGCATTGGCAGGGAGCAGGACTGGACTCAAACCTGCATTCATACAAGGTGCTGGCAGCATAAGCAGCAGCTTAACCTGCTGCACCACAATGCCACAATGCTGGCCCCAACACACTTTTTAAAGAAGTTATAATAACTATTTGTTCTCTGCTACCAGTCTGCCACCAATGAAAGATTAGAAGCTGGAAGGAAAATGAAATGTATTGGGGTTTTCTTTCCTTTTTCCTTTTTTTTTTTATCTGTGTCAGCATGAATTTTTTCATGTGACATTCTTTGTCATTGTTTGAATAGAAAAATAGAAAAGTTGTTTATCATTAGAGGGAGATTGTATCCAGAATAAAAAATATCACACAATCATGTCTTTTAAACTTTTACTTTAGAGGGTGATTATAGTTAATAATATCTAACCTCCAGAGTACTTTGCCCACATAATTGTATGGTGTAACTTAGCATTGCATTTTAGGACACTAATTAAAACCTTGAAGTCAGTATAAAATATTGAGAAATATATGGGGGGAGGGAGCTGAAAAACTGTTTTGCTGCATAAAATTAAATATTGATTAAAAAGGAGCAAAGATTGTAAAAAATACCATCTCACACAAAATGAAATGCCAACTTGATGTTTTAAAATAATTTTCAATACTTGAAACAGAGTGGTGAAAATAATCATACAAAGTGGAGATTTTTCAATGGAAAGTCTTTAGTGGAAAACTTGGGGCTCAGGAGAATGGTTTGAAGTAGCTCAGAGGCTTTATGTATCTATGCCTTGCTGCTTGCATTTATGTATCAGAGGCAACAAATCAAGATCGTGAGATACAGGGATCTCAAGATGAAGAGGGGTGTGGGTTTGGCACAGTGGTTAAGATCCCACTTGGAACACCAGCATCCCATATTGGAGTGCCTGGGTGCTGCTTCTGATACCATCTTAACTGCTAATTCTCATGCTGGGAAGCAGCGATGATGGCCCATATGCTTGGGTCCTTATCACTCATATGGGAGCCCCAGAGTGGGCTCTAGCCTGACCCAATCTGGCTCTAGCCTGACCCAGTCTGGATTATTAAGGACATTTAGGGTATGGATCAGTGAATCAGTGGATCAGTGGATCTCTGTCAGTCTGTCTCTGAATCTTCCTTTCAAGTAAAGAAATAGATACATACAACTCCCCACAATTTAAAAAAGGGGGGACTCCTAGGGAGACAGGAGTAATTGTAATGGCTCTGGGACTTGACTTGGGCCCATGCCCAAGAGCAAAACCTGGGATCATAGAATGCTTTGAATAATTATAAATATGTCATGGTTCTTTACACAGATGTGGAAATAATTTTATTTTTCAATTCCATCAGTTATATATCTTTGTAATTGTGAAGTGCCTTATCAATCTCTGGTCCAAATTAGAACATATGGCTTATTCTTCCATATATTCATCAACTTATCTAAACCTTACTTTTGCCAAAATTTAATCATATGCATTTAATCATTTATTCATCATTTTAAAACATCTTATTTATATAAAAAGAACAAATTCTATTTCCCTTTCTCCTCCTCCCATACTTTTCTTTTAATTTTTACAATGACATATTTTCAATTTACTTATTCTTTTAAAAACATTATTAATATGATTTTGGAACTTATTTCCTGGTTTGACACAAACAATATTGTGAAAATAATAAAAATAAAACTTCATTTAGACATTTTTAATAGACTTGTATGATTTTGTTTTGTTCAGGAAATACCTGTAGATTTATACTTAAAAGAAGAAAAACTTCTCATTAAGGCAGTTGTTCTGGTATTACTAACCTTGAATTTAAGAGGCGGGAAGGCTTCCTTATTAAAGTTCTTGAGGACAAAGAACGTTAAACATCCCACACTTCAGCTGTTTATGTAAATACTGGTTGTTATACGTGAAAAGTATTGGATATCTTCTAGAAGGAATTTCATATCCCTTAAATAGTGGGCTTAATTTGAAAAATATTTGATTCCTCTTGTGTAGCTTTTTTAGTGACTCCACAGTAGTTGAGCTTTTCATTACTGTTACTATTCATAAACTAATTGTGGGGTGGGCATTCGGTGTGGTGGCTAAGTCACAGCTTCAGATGGCCACATCCTTAATCAGAGTGCCTGGCCCAAGTCTTGTTCCTGGCTCCTCTGATTTTGATTCAGCTTCCTGCAAATATTAGCTATGGGAGGCAATGGATGATGGCGCAAGTGCTTAGGTCATTGCCACTCATGTGTAGGACCAGGATGGAGTCCCTGGCTCCTGGCCTCAGCCTGGCCCAGCCCCTCTGTTGTGGACATCTGGGGAGTGAGCCAGTAGATAAAAAATGGATCTTTCTCTGTCTCTTTTTTTTTTTTTTTTTTTTTTGGACAGGCAGAGTAAGAGAGAGAGAGACAAAGAAAGGTTGGTTCTTTCTCTGTTGGTTCACCCCCCCAAATGGCTGCTAAGGCCGGCACGCTGCCCTGATCCAAAGCCAGGAGCCAGGTGCTTCTTCTGGTCTCCCATGTGGGTGCAGGGCCTAAGGATTTGGGCCATCCTCCACTGCCTTCCTGGGCCACAGCAGAGAGCTGGACTAGAAGAGGGGCAACTGGGACAGAATCCGGTGCCCCGAATGGGACTAGAACCTGGGGTGCCGGTGCTGTAGGCGGAGGATTATCCTAGTGAGCCACAGTGCTGGCCTGGCCCCTGGATTTCAATTTTTGTAATAAAAACTTTTTAACACAAATTTTCACAAACTTTAGTATTTTTATTTATTTATGTTAATTTTATATGAAAGGCAGAGAGACAGATCTTCCACCTACTGGTTCACTTTCCCAATGCTCACAATAGCTGGGGCTTGCCCAGACTGAATCAAGGAGCTCAGAACTCCATCCTGGTCTCCTAAGCAATTGGCAACCACCCAAGTACTTGAGCAATCACCTATTTCAAGATTGAGTTTTTTAATATTTGAACTTGAAATATAAATATGTAACGGAAACGCAAGTACTACACAAAGTAGCAATCCATTTATATACAGTTACATCTGTGCTTATTAATATTAATTGCCTCCTTTGGATAGAAACTTTTTTAAAAGATTTATTTTATTTATTTATTTATTTGAAAGAATAGAGAGGTGCAGTCAGAGAGAGAGAGGTTGTCCATCCACTGGTTCACTCCCCAAATGGCCACAACAGCCAAAGCTGAGCTGATCCAGAGCCAGGAGCTTCTTCCAGTTCTCCCACTTGGGTTTAGGGGCCCAAGGACTTGGACCATCTTCCACTGCTTTCCCAGGCCATAACAGAGAGCTGGATCAGAAGTGGAGCAGCCAGGACTTGAACCAGTGCCCATATGGAATGCCAGCACTGCAGGCCAAGGCTTTAACCCACAGTGCCACAGTGTCAGTCCCTTACAGAAACATTTTAATCTGCACACTGAAGATGTTTACCAAGTTGTTTGATGATAAACATCTTTCACAGTTTTACAGATGTTGTAAGTGAAGGAAACAAATGCTAAACCATGTTCCTAGGTTGTCACTTTCTTGTCTGTTTCATCCCAGTGTTTAAAAGCTTTAAGCTTTTGATAATTTTTGAAAATTTACAGAAATCCCTATTCTATAGCCAAATTGCAAAGAAAAAAGTGTTTACTTTGTTGAATTACCTAAATTATATTTAAAAATTAACATGAATAGTGTATAAAAAGTGTATGTTTTAGAACAACAACAACAAAAGATTGATTTATTTGAAAAGCAGAATGACAAAGAGCTTCCATCGACTGATTCACTTCCCAAAAAGCTGCAGCACCCAGGTCTGGGCCAGGAGGAAGGCATGAGCCTGGAATTTCATGCTGCTCTCCCACACAGATGGCAGGGGCCCAAGTACTTGGGCCATCATCTCTGAAATGGTAAGATTAGATATTACATATTAGATACTCTCAGATCCATTAGCAAGAAGAAGAATAAACTTGAACTGGTGTTCTGGTATGGAATGCAGGCATTGCAAGCAGAGGTCTAACCCTCTGTGCCAGAATAGGCACCCCTACTCCAGAAGCATCATCTTAACTGCTGCACTGAACACCTGCCCCATTTCTACAGCCTCTCTGCAGTGTTCTAGGTATATATGATAGAAAGATTAAAGCAAACTAACATATCTATCACCTTATAAAGTTCATCATATTTTTGTGTTGGGAATGCTAAAAATATGGTTTTTTAGAAATTTTGAAATATGTGATATGTTACTTTTAACTGTGGTCACCATGCAGATCATTAGAATTTATTTCTTCAGACTAACTTTGTAGTCATTGATGAATGTCTTGCCTTTCCTTTTAGATAGTATAAAGATGGGTTTCTTTTTTTTTTTTTTTTTGAAAAAAAGAAAAATGGGATTTGTTGATTTTCTTTAACCTGCAAATAGTTGTTACAAAAAGTTTTGTTTTTCTTTTAAATAAATTCACACAAAGAAAGAGAAATAGAAAGCAATGGTGATGGCCAGCCAAAGGAGTAATTACATTCATCTTTATATGTGTGCACACCAGTTCTGTTTACATCAACATCGGAAAACTCCACCCCTAGAATCCAGAACCTTAGCTCTGCCAGCGGAATGTCGGGACGGGCGTGCAGAAGTTAAAGGGTTTCTCTCGCTTAGCTCCCTTTCAGAAGGTACCCCGGACAAGCTGGTTCCCTTCTGCACTGTCACAGAACTTCTGCATACATTCTCAGTCCTAGTCGTGAGAGGCTGAAAGAAACTGAATTTGCAGTCCAACACAAAGGGGGGAATTTCTAAAATAAATAATCCAACAGTTTTTTGCATTTTTAAATTAATTTTTCATTTATTTAAAATAAAATAACCAAAAAAGTGTAAAGTTACAAAAAATGCTGTTTAAGAATAATATATTAAAACTGTGGAAATAAAAAGGGAAGACACGTCACAAAATTTTAAGATTAATATGAAGATTATAATTTAACATAAAAAATATATTCTATGGATTTGTCATCCTGATAAATAAGAACAAAATTAACAAAAAAGGCATAGTTTGGCAACAAATACGTTTTGATAAGTTAAATAAGCTTTTTTATATTGATGTGCAGTGACAAGCAAAATTTTTGCTCTGCAATTTCTAAAAGTTACATGAAGTTTAAATCCCAGGAGAAAAAAGCACAGTGTGGATGCTCCAAGGAGAAATCTACGGTATTCTAGAGCAAAAAACCATTAACGCTACTTCTACAGGAAATCGCCTTACACAGATACTGTATGTGGAATGAATACCATTAACTGCTCACCCCTTACATTTTTTTTTTTTTTAGCTTTTCTCTCATTTTTTTTTGTTACTTTTTTCCGTAAAAGATGTCACATACGAACTGGGGAACTTTAGCACCAAAATCAGGTCTCTCATAGTCCACCTAGCGTCCCCTTCCTCCCCACTTAAAAAAAAAAAAAGAAAAAGAAAAAAGTTAAATCACAAAGTCCCACGGATGTCAAAATCTTCGTGTCCGCTTTTCCCAGCCTTCCTTCCTGCAGCATTAGCAAACCTGGGCAAGATTAGTCAACAGGGGCTCGGGATGGAAGGAAAAAGACTTTCCGGCATCAAAACCCAAGTTTGCCAAGAACAACTCTCCTGAGGCGGGGCGAGGGGTCCCGGGCAGGGAGGAAGAAGTGTGTAGGAAGCTGAGACAAGCGCAGGTGCAGCTCTGTCGCCAGACTGGGGAGCTGTAGGTTCTGGGTCACCTCCCCCTCCCCCGGGCAGACGCTCCGGGAGGCCCAAGGGCGCCCCCTGGCGCTGAAGAAGCAATATAGTCACAATGACAAAGTTCGGTTACAAGGCACTAAGTTGCTTCTATACACTGATACTGCTTTTTCTTTTGTGATTTAGCACTTAAGGCTTAAGTTGGAAACAGGCATCCACTGACGAATATGTGACTTGTCTTACGCGCATTGAGTAGGCTATGAAAACCTAGGGAGGGGGGGTTTCAAGCCAGAAGAAGCTACCGACAAATGGACTTGTCCTCATTTTAGGCGCGGACACCAGGGGGGCGGGGGGCACGGGGAGGGGCACTCCAAGGTTCCGGGTGTGTAGGGGCAGGGGTTGAGTTTAACCTTGCTGGGGGCCTCGGGCGGGTAGGGGGTCTGGGGGTGTGGGGTGGGGCGGAGCAGGCAGGGAGTCCCTCCCTACCCTGGCTTAGTCATCTGAGATGGAAAGTCTGCTGAAGATGGGCAGACGTCTTGAATTGTCCAAGCTAGGGAAATCGGAGCCACTGTGGCTGCTGCTGGAACTGCTCAGGTAGCCCTCGTGGTCTGAGAGCGAATCCTGAGGGCTGGGGGGCGACTCGGACATGGGCCGGAAGAGGAAGGCGGTCGGGGAGCCGCCGCCCGGCAGCCCCATGCTAGGGGCGAAGAGGTTCGAAGGCGAAGGGGTTATTGGTGCCGTCCGGCAGGGTAGGTGAGCCCAGGAGGTCATCGGCGCTCAGGATGGGGGTGGTGGTGATGGACGTGGGGCTGTCCAGCAGCCCCGAGGCGGCGGCGCCGGGAAACCCAGCAAAGCTAAAGCTATGCTGGAGGCGGGGGCGGTCGGCGGAGAGGTCCCGGCCCCGGCCAGGGCGCGGCGCTCCCCAGCGCTGTGGATGAAGTGGCAGCCGGCCCGTAGGGGCAGAAGCCGATGGTGTGGAAGGTGCGGCACAGCTCCGTCTTGTACCTGGGGCGGCGGGTCAGGCTGCGCAGCTCGTGGATGCCTGCTGGCACTTGACCCCGTACTTACAGGCGCTGTTCTCCTCGAAGGGGCGGCACAGCTCCGTCTTGTAGCGGCTCGAGTTGACCAGGCCGCTCCCGGGCTGCTTCTGCGTCGGCAGCAGCCGCTCGCCCCCTTCGGAGAAGGAGCGGTCTTGGAAGCTGCTGTCCCGGGAGCTCAGGGCCGCGGCCGGCTCGCCCTTGAGGCTGCTAAGGAGTTGGTTCTGGTGGAATTTGGAGCTGGGTAGGGTGACCGAGTGCCTCCGGGGGAAGCCCCCGCCGGCAGGGGTGCCCACTGCCTTTTTGTCCAGCAGGCAACCCGCGGTGCTGGGAACACTGTAGTTGATCATCTTGTTACCCTTGCATAAAATTTCGCTCAGGTCGAAGATGGTGGCAGACACGAGGGTGGTGGTCATCCTGAGAGCTCGCACGGGGGACAGAGGCGAGGGTCTGGTGCGTGGGAAGGTCTCGGTGCGGGGAAGGCGCAGCCACAGGCTCTGAGGTCCGGACTCCCGCGGGCCTGCTCCCAGGGCCCCTCGCCTGTCTCACTCTCCCTAAAGATGGACTTCTTGCCAACAATGTAGTTTGTCTTGCGTTTTATCTACTGCGACAATTTCTGTTTTAATTCTTGTGTTTAGAACATTGATGTGTAAGGTGATTATTGATATAGTTATATTAATAACTACCATATTTATTTTTCTATTTCTTGTCATTGTTCTTTTTTTTCCTTTTTTTAACTTTTATTTAATGAATATAAATTTCCAAAGTACAGAATATTGATTACAATGGCTTCCCCCCCATACGTCCCTCCAACCCGCAACCCTCCCCTTATCCACTCCCTCTCCCCTTCCATTCACATCAAGATTCATTTTCTATTCTCTTTATATACAGAAGATCAGTTTAGCATATATTAAGTAAAGATTTCAACAGTTTGCTCCCACACAGAAACATACAGTGAAAAATACTGTTTGAGTACTAGTTATAGCATTAAATCTCAATGTACAGCACACTAAGGACAAAGATCCTACATGAGGAGTAAGTGCACAGTGACTCCTGTTGTTGACTTAACAAATTGACACTCTTGTTTATGGCATCAGTAATCAACCTAGGCTTTTGTCATGAGCTGCCAAGGCTATGGAAGCCCCCTGAGTTCACTGACTCTGATCATATTTAGACAAGGCCATGGTCAAAGTGGAAGTTCTCTCCTCCCTTCAGAGAAAGGTACCTCCTTCTTTGATGACCCATTCTTTCCACTGGGATCTCACTCACAGAGATCTTTCATTTAGGTTCCCCCCCCCCCCCAGAGTGTCTTGGCTTTCCATGCCTGAAATACTCTCATGGGCTTTTCAGCCGGATCCGCATGCCTTAAGGGCTGATTCTGAGTGCTGTTTAGGACATTTGCCATTCTATGGGTCTGCTGTGTATCTCACTTCCCATGTTGGATCATTCTCTCCCTTTTTGATTCTATCAGCTAGTATTTGCAGACACTATTCTTGTTTATGTGTTCCCTTTGACTCTTAGTCCTTTCATTATGATCAATTGTGAACAGAAATTGATCACTGGGACTAGTGAGATGGCATTGGTACATGCCACCTCGATGGGATTGAATTGGAATCCCCTGGTATGTTTCTAACTCTACTGTTTGAGGTAAGTCAGCTTGAGCATGTCCCAAATTGCACATCTCTTCCCTCTCTTATTCCCACTCTTATATTTAACAGCGATCACTTTTCAGTTAAGTTTCAGCACTTAAGAAGAATTGTGTATTGATTATAGTATTCAACCAAAAGTATTAAGTAGAACAAACAAAATAAAATACTAAGAGGGATAACATATTAAGCTGTTCATCAACAGTCAGGGTGAGCGCTGATCAAGTCACCGTTTCTCATAGTGTTCATTTCACTTTAACAGGTTTCCTTTTTGGTGCTCAGTTAGTTGTCACCTATCAAGGAGAACAAGTGGTATTTGTCCCTTTGGGATTGGCTTCTTTCACTCAACATAATGTTTTCCAAATTCCTAACAGGGATCACTTTTCAGTTAAAATTTAAACACCTAAGAATAATTGTGTGTTAATTACAGAGTTCAACCAATGGTACTAGAACCAAAAAAAAATACTAAAATGGATAAAGTATTACATTGTACATCAACCGTCAGGACAAGAGCTGATCAAGTCACTGTTTCTCATAGCGTCCATTTCACTTCAACAAGTTTACCCTTTGGTGCTCAGTTGTCGCCAATCAGGGAGAACATATGACATTTGTCCCTTTGGGACTGGCTTAATTCACTCAGCATGATGTTTTCCAAATTCCTCCATCTTGTTGCAAATGACCGAGTTTCGTTGTTTTTGACTGCTGTATAGTATTCTATAGAGTACATGTCCCATAATTTCTTTATCCAGTCTACTGTTGATGGGCATTTGGGTTGGTTCCAGGTCTTAGCTATTGTGAATTGAGCTGCAATAAACATTAATGTGCAGACTGCTTTTTTGTTTGCCAATTTAATTTCCTTTGGGAAAATTCGAAGGAGTGGGATGGCTGGGTTGAATGGTAGGGTTATATTCAGGTTTCTGAGGAATCACCAGACTGACTTCCATAGTGGCTTAAACAGTTTGCATTCCCACCAACAGTGGGTTAGTGTCCCTTTTTCCCCACATCCTCCCCAGCATCTATTGTTGGTTGATTTCTGAATGTGAACCATTCTAACTGGGGTGAGGTGGAACCTCATTTTGGTTTTGATTTGCATTTCCCTGATTGCTAGTGATCTTGAACATTTTTTCATGTGTCTGTTGGCCATTTGGATTTCCTCTTTTGAAAAATGTCTATTGAAGTCCTTGGCCCATCTCTTAAGTGGGTTGTTTGATCTTGTGGAGTTTCTTGATTTCTTTGTAGATTCTGGTTATTAACCCTTTATCTGTTGCATAGTTTGCAAATATTTTTTCCCATTCTGTCGGTTGTCTCTTCACTTTCCTGACTGTTTCTTTTGCAGTACAGAAACTTCTCAATTTGATGCAATCCCAAATGTTAATTTTGGCTTTGACTGCCTGTGCTTCTGGGGTGTTTTCCAAGAAGTCATTTCCGATACCTATATCTTGCAGGGTTTTTCCAATGCTCTCTAATAATTTGATGGTGTCAGGTCATAGATTTAAGTCTTTAATCCATGTTGAGTGAATTTTTCTGTAAGGTGAAAGGTAGGGGTCTTGCTTCATGATTCTGCACATGGAAATCCAATTTTCCCAGCACCATTTATTGAACAGACTGTCCTTACTCCAGGGGTTGGTTTTGGACCCTTGATCAAATATGAGTTGGCTGTAGATGTTTGGATTGATTTCTGGTGTTTCAATTCTGTTCCATTGGTCTATCCATCTGTTTCTGTACCAGTACCATGCTGTTTTGATTACAACTGCCCTGTAGTATGTCCTGAAATCTGGTATTGTGATGCCTCCAGCTTTGTTTTTGTTGTACAAGATTGCTTTAGCTATTCGAGGTCTCCTGTGTCTCCATATAAATTTCAGCATCATTTTTTCTATATCTGAGAAGAAGGTCTTCAGTATCTTGATTGGTATTGCATTGAATCTATAAATTGCTTTTGGGAGAATGGACATTTTGATGATATTGATTCTTCCAATCCATGAGGATGGAAGATTTTTCCATTTCTTGGTATCTTCTTCTATTTCTTTCTTTAAGGTATTGTAATTTTCATCGTAGAGATCTTTAACATCCTTGCTTAAGTTTATTCCAAGGTATTTGATTGTTTTTGTAGCTATTGTGAATGGGATTGATCTTAGAAGTTCTTCCTCAGCCATGGTATTGTCTGTGTATACAAAGGCTGTTGATTTTTGTGCATTGATTTTATACCCTGCTACTTAGCCAAACTCTTCTATGAGTTCCAATAGTCTCTTAGTAGAGTTCTTTGGGTCCCCTAAATAAAGAATCATGTCATCTGCAAAGAGGGATAGTTTGAGTTCTTCCTTCCCAATTTGTATCCCTTTAATTTCTTTTTCTTGCCTAATGGCTCTGGCTAGAACTTCCAGAACTATATTTGTCATCTGCAAAGAGGGATAGTTTGAGTTCTTCCTTCCCAATTTGTATCCCTTTAATTTCTTTTTCTTGCCTAATGGCTCTGGCTAGAACTTCCAGAACTATATTTGTCACCACTCGTCCAGCCCTGCAAAAGATGCTTAAAGATGTGTTACACACAGAAACACAGAAACACAGAAACACGGTCATCAATATGAAAGAAGGTAAAGGAAGGAAAACTCACAGCAAAAGATCACAGGGAATTCAAAGCATATATTAGAACTTATCTTTGGCAAATGGCAGGGCAAAGTTACCACTTATCATTAGTCACATTGAACGTTGATGGCCTGAATTGTCCAGTTAAAAGAAACAGATTGGCTGATCAGGTTAAGGAACAAAACCCATCTATTTGCTGCTTATAAGAAACGCATCTTTCCAACAAAGATCCATAGACTGAAAGTGAAAGGCTGGAAAAAGATATACCATGCCAACAGAAAAGAAAAAAGAGCGGGCGTAGCCATCTTAATATCGGACAACATAAACTTTACCACAAAAACTGTTAAGAGAGACAAAGAGGGACACTATAATGATTAAGGGATCAACAGGAAGATATAACAATTATCAATGTATATGCACCTAACTACAGGGCACTGGTTTATCTAAAAGATTTGTTAAGGGACTTAAAGGGAGACTTAGACCCCAATACAATAGTACTGGGGGACTTCAATACTCCACTCTCAGAAATAGACAGATCAACAGGACAGAAGATCAACAAGGATACAGTAGATTTAAATGACACTATAGCCCAAATGGATCTAACAGATATATACAGAACTTTCAATCCTACAGCTAAAGATTTTACATTCTTCTCAGCAGTGCATGGAACCTTCTCTAGGATTGACCACATACTAGGCCATAAAGCAAGTCTCAGCAAATTCAAAAGAATTAGAATCATACATACCATGCAGCTTCTCAGACCATAAAGGAATGAAGTTGGAAATTAGCAACTCAGGAACCCCTAGAGCATACGCAAACACATGGAGATTGAACAACATGCTCCTGAATGAACAATGGGTCATAGAAGAATTTAAAAGAGAAATCAAAAATTTTCTGGAAGTAAATGAGGATAACAGCACAACATACCAAAACTTACGGGACGCAGCAAAAGCAGTGTTAAGAGGAAAGTTTATAGCAATAGGTGCCTACATCAAGAAATTGGAAAGGCACCAAATAGATGAGCTTTCAATTCACCTCAAGGATCTAGAAAACCTACAGCAAACCAGACCCAAATCTAGTAGGAGAAGAGAAATAATTAAAGTCAGAGAAGAAATCAACAGGATTGAATCCAAAACAACATTACAAAAAATCAGCCAAACGAGGAGCTGGTTTTTTGAAAAAATAAACAAAATTGACACCCCATTGGCCCAACTAACTAAAAAAAGAAGAGAAAAGACCCAAATCAATAAAATCAGAGATGCAAAAGGAAACGTAACAACAGACACCACAGAAATAAAAAGAATCATCAGAAATTACTACAAGGACTTATATGCCAGCAAACAGGGAAACCTATCAGAAATGGATAGATTCCTGGACACATGCAACCTACCTAAATTGAACCAGGAAGACATCGAAAACCTAAACAGACCCATAACTGAGACAGAAATTGAAACAGTAATAAAGGCCCTCCCAACAAAGAAAAGCCCAGGACCAGATGGATTCCCTGCTGAATTCTACCAGACATTTAAAGAAGAACTAACTCCAATTCTTCTCAAACTATTCAGAACAATCGAAAAAGAGGGAATCCTCCCAAATTCTTTCTATGAAGCCAGTATCACCTTAATTCCTAAGCTGGAAAAAGATGCAGCATTGAAAGAGAATTACAGACCAATATCCCTGATGAACATAGATGCAAAAATCCTCCATAAAATTCTCGCCAATAGAATGCAACAACACATCAGAAAGATCATCCACCCAGACCAAGTGGGATTTATCCCTGGTATGCAGGGATGGTTCAATGTGCGCAAAACAATCAATGTGATACACATTAACAGACTGCAGAAGAAAAACCATATGATTATCTCAATAGACGCCGAGAAAGCATTTGATAAAATACAACACCCGTTCATGATGAAAACTCTAAGCAAACTGGGTTTGGAAGGAACATTCCTCAATACAATCAAAGCAATCTATGAAAAACCCACGGCCAACATCCTATTGAATGGGGGAAAAGTTGGAAGCATTTCCACTGAGATCTGGTACCAGACAGGGATGCCCACTCTCACCCATGCTATTCAATATAGTTCTAATACAGTTCTAACAGGCTAGGCTTTGATGAAATAAGTTCTCCTGAGGGTAGAGCATGTTAAGAATAGAATGCTCTGCAGTATTTCAGAATTGTTGGTTTCCCTGTCTTCCAGCCATCGGCATTGATATTCACTGCCTGTTTTTCTGCCGCATTCCCAGGGAAGATCTGGTAGAGCTCCTAGAGGTAAAACTCACAAAGGTTTGTGGATCACCACATGGTTGGGTGGCCCAGGAATTTTTGCTCACAGTTTTCCACACTGAGGCTCCAGCAACTAGTCGGTTACAGTTGAGGCTTTGCAATCCTGGCACTGTCAGAATTTTCTGCTCTAGCAAGTTGAGTTTCTCTGTATCTGTCACTGCAATTTTTGGGGGAGTGATTCATGTTGTGATGGTGCCTTTCTGACAAATTTAAGATGAACAACAGATTGGCTGGCCTTTCAAATTATTCAGCTTTTGACTTGTTAGGACAGGGTCGTGACTTTTAAGTTCCTTCATGTGCTGTACCAGAAATTGGAACTTAGGTTTTTTGAAAGCATGAATCACAGCTTACTCATCTCTTTACATCCCCTTATGGAATTTGCATCATGCCTCTCAAATAGTTGGTTCTCAATGTGTACTTTACCTAAACTTCTCTGTCATCATTTCAAATGTTGAAAATCCCTGATGGTTTGTTCTCTTTTTTTGTTTATTTGTTTTAAAGTGTGATACCTACACTGTTAACAGGTCTTGACCTAGAATCTACAGTTCAAATATGTAAGTAGCATTTGTCCAAGCTTTAATCAAGGTAACTATCCCTTATCTCATATTTATAACCCAAAGCCCACCTTCTTTCAGGTATATGGTAAGCAGAGGCAGCGTTTCATGTGCACTTGAGACATTACCTTGGCAAAACTTCAAATTTTCTTTTCTCTAAATTTAAGTGCTGCCTGCTCTACTTCTTATATTGACATATTAAGAACTTGAACTCTGGAACTACTTCTTTTTTGATGCTAGTGTATTTACCTTGGCCCCAGAAGAAGGATTTATCAGAAAATCCATTGTTTTTTTTATTGCCTAATACCTTAATCTTCCCCCCAATGTAATTGTCCATGTCTCCTTACAGCATTCAGTGGTTTCAATCAGCTTTGCTCGGGAAATGCAAATGGCTGATGGGAATGTCAGCATAGAGAAAGAAAGATGTTAAATTGATGTTATGACCATCTCCTTTATTCAATTTAAACCCTAATTTCTCTACTCTCTAGCTTGGTTTATTGACTTGAAGTCTTCACCGTGGTTCCAGCATCCCATATGGGCACTGGTTCCTGTCCCTGCTGCTCCTCTTCCAATCCAGCCCCCTGCTATGGCCTGGGAAAGCAGTGGAAGATGTCCCAAAGTCTTGGGCTCATGCACCCATGTGGTTGACTGGAAGAAGCTCCTAGCTCCTGGCTTCAGATCAGCCCATCTCTGGCTGTTGTGACCATTTGCAGAGTGAACCAGCAGATGGAAGATTTTTTTTTTCTCTCTCTCTCCCTTTCTCTCTCTCTCTTTGTCTGTAACTCTACCTCTCAAATAAATAAATAAATCTTTAAAATAAAAGAGAGATCTTCCATCTGCTGCTTGACTTCTTGACTCCCCAAGTGGCCACAGGAGCCAGGAGCTTTTTACAAGTTTCCCACATGAGTGTAGGCGCCAAAGTACTTGGGCCACCTTTTGCCACTTTTCCAGGCACATTAACAGGGAGTTTAATTGCAAGTGGAGCAGCCTGGGCTCAAACCGGCACTGATGTAGGATGCCAGAGCAGCAGGTGGAGATTTAACCTACTACATCACAGCACTGACCCCAAGATGTTTAATTTAGCATGGGAGGTGGAGTGTTTTGTGATAGGGTGAAGTGCAGCCGAAGGATCTAGGGGGTCTTGCACCTATAGTTTTGGATCTCTGTGGTGTTTTCCTGCTGAAGTATTACTCTTCTTCATTCTTCGTGATACTCAAGTGGGTCAAACACTCCCACATGCCCAACACTACACTTGATCTTATCCAAAAGGTGGAGAAATGATGTGCCGTACACCTCTTCGCACACTCTTCCCAAATATAGAAGTGTTTTTTTTGTGGAGAGAGCAATAGAAATCTATGATAAACAAGTATATTTCCCTAAATTGACAGAAACTGAACATTCTCATGCCCACAACTGTCCTGCTACCAAGTCACACTGAGAAGTCAATGTCATATGAGGAAGGGCTTCACACTATGCTGTTTACAGAAAATAAGGCAACCCCGTGGTTCTCTTGGCATCACCTTGAAATCATGCTTTTCTATAGCTTATGCCATTTCACATTCAAAGTAAAGAGCATAACCTACAATAATATCTGGGAATTAAAAGAGAAGTTATATTCTATTTTTTTGAGAAATTTAAAAAAACTTTGTTTTTGTTCAAGTAACTCTTCCAGCAGTGGAGGTGGGGTAATTCTGATTGCTGTTTAAAAATCTGCTGGAAATGATTAAGAAAAACTTTCAGTTGTATAATTTTGTAATGTATATAATATTACAAAAGTGTTCTACCTTATTTTGACTCTTACTTAAACCTATGAATTTTATTTGGGACCAAAACCATTTCAGTAAATTTTTATTTCTGTTTTACAAGCACTTCATTGGATGACTATCTTCATAAATTTTAAATAACATCTGCTTCCTACTGTTCTAGCAATTAGTTGTCTAGCTGTCTAATTTGAAAGCAGTTTGATTTTTCTTGAATAAATACTTTATTGGAGCCATTCTTTACTATGTTAGTAATTTTCTTATGCCCTAAGTAAATAGCCACTCCTTCCCTTGCAAGACCAAAAGATTGGGTGGTCTTGATAATATAGTCCTATTACAACTTAAATTCAAGAGTAATTTTGGCATCCAGATTGCCATTTTTGTTAACAGTACTGCACGAGTCTTGCATAAGGACATGGGTTGGCAACCTCACATTTTAGTTACCTGCCAAAAATGATAATCCTAAATACCATGTTGATATTCTTAGTAAATGTGTTTGAGTCCTATGCTCCAGCCTTACTTGAGGTATTTGGTGTTCCCAGAATAAAGACTGCTTATGTTTTCACTTCTTTCACACGCTGTTCCCCAAGCCTAGGTGACACAATTTAGCTCTCAGTACCACTCTTTGTTTACTTTCATACCTGGATAACTTCTGGTTTTTCAAATTTCAGCTCTCTGTCAGATCCTTTGGGATCTTTTGTCAATTCTGACTTCTTCAAATCTGGATTGAATACTTACCTGCATTAATTCTTACACATAACTATCTCTGTAGACATACAGTTTTTATACATAATTGTCCTAAATTGTGACCCTGTTGATATATGCCATTTATCTCCATATTTTCAGGAAATAGTACATGATCAATTCATGTTTAAGGACCTTCTATTAGTGTTGCTTGTAGATACTCATTTGAGTATTCATTTTGGTTTATTTATTTATTTATTTATTTTGACAGGCAGAGTGGACAGTGAGAGAGAGAGAGACAGAGAGAAAGGTCTCCCTTTTACCGTTAGTTCACCCTCCAATGGCTGCTGCCACTGGTGTGCTGCCACTGGCACACTGTGCTGATCCGAAGCCAGGAGCCAGGTGCCTCTCCTGATCTCCCAGGTGGGTGCAGGGCCCAAGGACCTGGGCCATCCTCTACTGCACTCCTGGGCCACAGCAGAGAGCTAGACTGGAAGAGGAGCAACCGGGACAGAACCGGCACCCCAACCGGGACTAGAACCTGGTGTGCCAGTGCCGCAGGCGGAGGATTAGCCTCTTGAGCCACTGTGCCGGCCTCATTTTGGTTTATTTTTTGTACCTGGATGATATATTCTGATATTATTTTTATATTAAATTACTCACAAATCCTAAGGAAAGAACTTTTAATTTCATAATATTTTCAGATCTTGGGGCCAGTGCCATATCTTACTTGGTTAATCCTCTGCTTGTGGCACTGGCATCCCACATGGGTGCTGGGTTTCAGTGCTTGGACCACTGCACCTGCATGGGAGACCAGGAGGAAGCACCTGGCTCCTGGCTTCAGATTGGCATAGCTCTGGCCGTAGTGGCCATTTGGGGAGTGAACCAATGGAAGGAAGACCTTTCCTCTCTGTCTCTCTCTCCCACTAACTCTATCTGTCGAAAAAAAATTTAAAAGTTTTTCAGATTTTATTGTGAAACTGTTGTTATTTAGTGACAGACATTGGCAATTATTGGTCATTTATTAAATGTTAGACTTGCAGCTAGGTACTTAGTGTATTTCTTCATTTAATGCTTCTGATCTTTTCAGATTGGTTTTATCTTTATTATATTTTTGAACTAGACACTAAAACATAGTAAGAAATTTACTCCATTTCTTACCTGTTTATTGCTAGAGCCAGGTTTTGGATTCTTGGTCTATCTATTATTTAGAACACACTTTTTTATATTATGTATGTTGTCTTTCTATAGATGTATATGGAAATGCTTATGAAAATGCCTAGTGTTGATGCAGTGCTTATGAAGGGTTACTGTAAGGACATTTCTTTTTATGAAAATAGTACCAAAAGAGTGATTCAGAGAATGTTTGGCTCAATGACCTAGTCTTTATTGCCAATTTGTCATAAATTACTAGTTAATTTTAAAAGTGTTTTATATTAAATGCAAATATAAAATAACAGGATTAGCATTTTCAAAAATGCTTTGGTATAAAAACAAAGCCTCCTTGGTTACATTGAGAATTAAAACAAAATTAATAACAATCCATGAACTAGAAACAAAATTATATTTGAGATCACATACACCAAAATCAATGCATGCTAAGCCATGAAGACAGAACTTTGTGTTCAAAACAAAACAAAACAAAAAAAACCTCTTGTGTTACTAGAATGTTAGTTTTGAATTCCTTTAAAATGTGATACCATGCTTCTGTACAATGTCCAAGATACAGGGTCTGGTTTGCACATTTGTGACAAGTCTCTTCCCAGAGCTGCAAAACAATTAGTTTCTGTTATCAGGGGGTTAAAGAAGCAGTTTTCTTCCTGTGCTTTTGAGACTTTTTTTTCCCTAAAAGATCAGGGAAATACATCAGAAGAGATTATTCACATTTGCCCCAGTGCTACTCAAGCTGTTTTTCCTCCCTCAACTATAGAAGCTTTGTCTATTCTCCTCTTATCAAAGAAATTGAAGAACTGCACCTGTGTGCTGCCACCACTGCTGCTGTGCTTTGATGCCCCCCCCCACCCCCGTATTCATCAGGTTTTAACTTGAGATCAAAGCTCAGCTGAATTTGGTGGTCCTTCTTAAGTCTTTGTGGACATTTGCCAATTTTATAAAACTGCTACAGAATTCAATAGACTTCTGCATTCTTGGCAAGGTTTCACCTCTGAGAAATCTGGGATAAGAATAGAACAGCATGGAAAAAGAGAAAAACTTTTGTGGAAATGTTATGCTTGCTTAGTTTGCTCTGCTCAGCAATGGTAAGAATTTGTCAAGTTACATTAAACACAAAATTCTCTTTGGGACTACTTTTATTTTTCTGAGGATAAGCTTTCTTAATAAGGAAATAATTACCTATCAATTTTTTTTGACAGGCAGAGTGGACAGTGAGAGAGAGAGAGAGAGAAAGGTCTTCCTTTGCCATTGGTTCACCCTCCAATGGCTGCTGCAGCCGGCCCGCTGCAGCCGGCGCACCGTGCTGATCCGATGGCAGGAGCCAGGTACTTATCCTGGTCTCCCATGGGGTGCAGGGCCCAAGGACTTGGGCCATCCTCCACTGCACTCCCTGGCCATAGCAGAGAGCTGGCCTGGAAGAGGGGCAACCGGGACAGAATCCGGCGCCCCGACTGGGACTAGAACCCAGTGTGCTGGCGCCGCTAGGCGGAGGATTAGCCTAGTGAGCCACGGCGCCGGCCTTACCTATTAATTTTACTTAGAATTTAATATAGACTGAGTAGATATATTCCAAAGATAAAAAAATGAAATCTACTTTTTATAGATACCATAGCAAGAATAGAGATAATGATTTTGTCTAATATTTTATAAAATCATAAATTCTAAGAAGAAAACAAGTGGAATTTTAAGCCAAAGGCAATTTTGGCATAATGAATTTTTTTAATCCATAATCAATCATATTTATGACAAACAGGCAAGCTTTAGCTTAGAAAGGGCATACGTGTACCTTGATATACCTCAAAAAAATAGACTGTAGCCATCATTTTTAATCATGTCAAGAGCCTCAGGTACTCTCTGAGGTCATACGTAAGAGTGTTGTTAAATTAACAACAGGAGTTACTGTACACTAACTCCCCATGCAAGATTTCTGTCCTCAATGAGTTGTATTATGAAAGTTAAATCTGGTTTTCAGTTTGTGTGTGTGTGCGCAAATTGTTGAGCTCTTTACTTAGTATAGAGTTGGTCTTCTGTGTACAAAGTTAATTGAAAATGAATCTTAATGGCGAATGGGACTGGGAAGGGGAGAGAGGGGAGGAGGAGGGGTGGGAGTGTGGGTTGGAGGGTAGTATGGTGGGAAGAATAACTATATTCCTAAAGTTGTACTTATCAAATTTGTATTCCTTAAAAAATAAATTTAAAAAATACTGAAAATCTTCTATAAAAGCAGAGTTTATTACCCAATTTTATTGATAATAGCCCTGACTGTTAATGAACAACTTAATACATTATCCCTCTTAGTACTTTATTTGTCTGTTCTACTTAATACTACTGGTTTAATTCTGTAATTAGTACACAGTTATTCTTAAGTGTTGAAAATTAACTGAAATGTGATCCCTGTTAAACATAAGAGTGGGAATAAGAGAGGGAAGAGATGTATAATTTGGGACATGCTCAAGCTGACTTGCCCCAAATGGTGGAGTTAGAAACATACCAGGGGATTCCAATTCAATCCCATCAAGGTGGCATGTACCAATGCCATCTCACTATTCCAAGTGATCAATTTCAGTTCACAATTGATCATAATGAAAGGACTAAGAGTCAAAGGGAGCACATAAACAAGTCTAGTACCTGCTAACACTAACCGATAGAATAAATAAAGGGGAGAGTGATCCAACATGGGAAGTGAGATACTCAGCAGACTCATAGAATGGCAGATGTCCTAAATAGCACTCTGGCCTCAGAATCAGCCCTAAAGGCATTCGGATCTGGCTGAAAAGCCCATGAGAGTATTTCAGGCATGGAAAGCCAAGACACTCTGGCAAAAGATCTCTGTGAGTGAGATCCCAGTGGAAAGAACAGGTCTTCAAAGAAGGAGGTACCTTTCTCTGAAGGGAGGAGAGAACCTACACTTTGACTATGACCTTGTCTAAACAAGATAAGAGTCAGAGAACTCAGAGGGCTTCCATAGCCTTGGAAACTCATGACTGGAGCATAGGGAGATTACTGATGCCATAGACAGGAGTGTCAATTGGTAAAGTCAACAACAGGAGTCACTGTGCACTTCTCATGTAGGATCTCTGTCCTTAATGTGCTGTGCATTGAGATTTAATGCTATAACGAGTACTCAAACAATATATTTCACTTTGTGTTTCTATGGGTGTGCAAACTGTTGAAATCTTTACTTAATGCATACTAAACTGATCTTCTGTAAAAAAAAAAAAAAGAAATTATCAATTCCCAACTTGACTCTCACTGGGATTAAACATGACAATAGGTCTGATATGACTTCATCATCATTTAAAAAAATCATCTATTATTTTTCACTTTATGTTTCTGTGTGGGAGCAAACTGTTGAAATCCTTACTTAATGTATACTAAGCTGATCTTCTGTATATTAAGATAATCGAAAATGAATCTTGATGTGAATGGAAGGGGAGAGGGAGTGGGAAAGGGGAGGGTTGTGGGGGGGAGGGACGGTATGGGGGGGAAGCTATTGTAATCCCTAAGTCGTACTTTGGAAATTTATATTCATTAAATAAAAAAAAAAAAGAAAATACAAATTCACCAAGGTCACTGAATTTGTATTACTAAATCAACTCATTCATTTACTATTTAAGTCATTTAATAGACATATTTTCAAAATTTTTATTTAGAGGGAGCGTGAGAGAGAGAGAGATAAGCCAATAAATCCCATTTACTGGTTTACTCCCCAAATGCCTGCAATAGGCAGAGCCTGCTCAAAGCCAGGAGTCAATAACTCAATCTAGGTCTTCCAGATGAGTGTCAAGGATTCAAGCGCTTGAGTCACCATCTCCCTCCCAGTTATGCATTGGCAGGAAGCTGGAGTCAGGAGTCAAAGCTGAGAATTGAATTTAGGCATTGCAATACAGGGTGTGGGGACCTTAACCAGTGTCTTAACCATTTATTAGTCTAAATGCCCACTCTTTAATAAATATTTAGTGCAAATAAAAACAAGAAAACAAAAGGTACTAAGAGAAAAATGGGAAAGCAGAAACTAGAGAAAATATCTAAAAACCTGGAAAAATAGTAATATTAAAGATTAAATATTATATCCTGGGGCAGGTGCTATGGCGCAGCGGGTTAATATCCTGGCCTGAAGTGCCAGAATCTTATAGGGGCACCAGTTCAAGACCTGGCTGCTCCACTTCCAATCCAGCTCTCTGTTGTGGCCTGGGAAAGCAGTAGAAGATGGCCCAAGTCCTTGGGCCCCTGCACCTGTGTGGGAGACCTAGAGGAAGCTCCTGGCTCCTGACTTCAGATCGGCACAGCTCTGGCTGTTGCAGCCAACTGGGGAGTGAACCATCAGATGGAAGACCTCTCTCTCTCTCTCTCTCTCTCTCTGCCTCTCCTCTCTCTGTGTAACTCTGACTTTCAAATAAATAAATAAATCTTTAAATAAATAAATAAATATTATATCCTTCCTACATATTGGTACATGAACTTCTTTAGTCATAAGGAAAGACTGGAGAAAAGTAATATTGAATAAGAATTTTCCTCCTTCAAACATTATATGTTAAATATCATTTTCCTAACATTATTGGGTATTATGAATATAAAATAAATACTACATTCTTTATGTAAAGTATTCATAGCCTAATGGGGGAGAAAAATCAATACTATTAAAATAATATGAAAGCTGAATTGTCATGGGGTAGCTGGGTTCAGGTTTTTCTTTTAGACGCAGATAGAAATTCCAGTACAAGACATAGGTAGAGGTTAACAAAGAAATGAGATTTTTTTGCATGCACAGTCACAGCCATGTTATTTTTGGTCAGCTCTAGTTCTGAGTAGTAGTTTCACAGAAGCTGTGGTTTTCTACTTTGTGGTGTTTGGGTGTTGTAGACAGGGCTGCAGGGTGGAGTCTGGAGACCTTAGTACATCCTTACCTATAATGCAAATTTATTTAGAGCCTTAGTTAATTAATCTTGGAGATAAGAAAAGGCTTCATAGAGGAGCAGTGATTGATACTTTAAAAATGGGAAATATTTTGCCAGGAGATGTCACTATTACCCAATTGGTTAAGGCCAAAGGTAGACCAAATGCATAGGTTATATCTGCAGTATCCATGAAAGAAGTTCCAGTGGATTGATTCCAAAGGCATTATTGGTCTGTTTGCACTAGTGGTTCATGGCTGAAGAATTTGTAAATCAAAAGAACAACCATTGATACAGGGCTAAATACAAAAGAGGAAAAAAAGAGGACATATTGGTGCTTCAAATCTAGAAGAGGCTATGTCAATTCCTACTGGATAGAGAGATGTGGACAGGGAGATGTTCCATACAGAAAGACCAGTATTTGCAAATACACACTTTATAACACGGGGGGAAACACAATTTACACCTCAGTTAGAGATTCCACATGCACAAATGTAGAGAGGAAGATTAGAGAACAATTTGAAATTGCAGCCAAAGAGGTTTTGAAAGGACTAGTGTGCTACATGGAGTTTTGCGCTGAACATATAGCTGATGAAGAATCCCTGAAGGGTAAATCTTGTCAGCTCTGAATTTTAGAAGAAACATGCTGGAACTTGGCTTGAGGTAATGGGTCATGGAGACTTGGTAGGATGCTACCGCAGTAGTGCAGAAAAATGCAGGTGAAGAGCTGGACTAGAAACAAGGGAGACAAGGGAGAAAGGGAACTGTGCATATTCTAGAAACAGCTGTCGGATAAGTGTGGTGATCCAAAAGTAGAATCAAAAACAAGTGTTTGACTTCTTGGTAGACAGAAACCAGATGAAAAGAACAGGCTAAATGGGAGAAATTTGAGTTCAGGGCAAAGAACTGGGAAGAGAGCACAAATGATCTGAAAGTTTCAGTTTTTTGTGAATTACATCTGAGGAATCTGGAGAATTGGTCCTTATGATTTTGGTAATATTGGAATGGAGCCACATTGGTTGACTTCAAGCCATGAATGTAGGTGAACTTCAAGAAAAAAAGTTAACAGAGAAAATGGGGTAAAGCTTAAGAACTTTGAGAAACACTAAATTCCCAATGAGAAGAAATGGAATCTATAAATAATGGGATTTTGGAAACCAGGAATAAAGAAGTCTTAAGGAGACTGCAAAAACATAAGCACTGGAAAGAACAGATGAAATTGCTTAGTGCACACTAGCCCAAAATCGTATTGGGGATAGGTCACAGATGACCGGCTTCATATCATTTTGGAAGTACCTGGTTTCTCCAACCTTGGAATTCAGCATACTCAAGAAGAATGGCCACAATTTATTATAAAACAAAAACAATAATGATTAACATTTTAATTTTTAAATTAAAAATCCATAATGAAGGATTAGAGGAAGAGAGAGGGGCTATTAATAATATAAAAGTCCATAGTTGAATGGTTCTGGCAGTTTTTGTTCAATAAAAAGTAAATAGCAAATAACTATAGGTCAGAATGGAGAAGGGGAAAATTAAGGAGTAGGGATGCTCCCTCGAATTTCTGTAACAGAGCATGCAGTATCCTGTCCTTTGTAGGGGAAACTGAACTTCCTCAATAGCTTGTTCTTGTCACTGATGAAAGCCATTATGGATATTTCTTTAAATTTTATTTATTTATATACTTATTTGTAAGGGAGAGAAACAGAGACACAGGGAGGGCTATCTTCTGATAGCCCCAAATGACCACAAAAGCCTGGGTTGCACCAGGGCAGAGCCAGGAATTACAAACCCCATCTGGTTCTCCCACATGGGTGGCAGAGACTCAAATGCTTGGGCTATCATTTGCTGCCTTCCAGGATGCATTTGCAGAGTAGCTAGAACTCGAACCAGGCTGTCTGACATGGGATTCCAGCATACCAAGTTGTTACTTAGGCCGCCACACCACAAAGTCCACCCCAGATACCTTTCTAAACCATCCCACTGGCTGTAATGTAAAGGTCAAGAAATGGTGACTTGTAATGACAGTCTGAGGAAAAAACACTAGGACAGACCAAGTAGTTGGAAAGAAGTATTAGGATTGTTAAGTCCTAAATTCATGAATTTTTGAACAAATGTTGAGAACAAGCGGTAGTAACAGTCTCTGGAGAGAAATGAGACTGAAAGAAGCCAATTTTGCAACAGGGAAGACCAATGGCTCACTCTCTGAGCTGGCAGTAGCAGGAAAAGCAAACCTGCAAAAGACCATTACCATTCAGAAAAGAACATGTGCTTTCTGCCAGACACTAGCCCATCAGAAAGAAGAACCCACGTTAGAGAACATATAGCACTAAGCAACAAGGGGAATTAGTGGGCTTCCAAGACTAATATGCAGTCGAATGTAATGACAGTTAGCCAGAAGCAGCCCAGAATTTGAACTCTGTAGCAAATATGCAGTTTTAATCTGTCCCTTCTCCCTTCCCTTTACAACTTAATACTTGGCAGTAGAAGGGTCACTTGACAATATTTATTAGCTCATTAACTGTAAGTGTCTTTGCTACCATGGGGGATGTTTTTTAAAAAATTCTGTTTGTCTGACGCCATGGCTCACTAGGCTAATCCACCTGTGGTGCCGGCACTCCGGGTTCTAGTCCGGTTGGGGCACCAGTCTGTCCTGTTTGCTCCTCTTCCAGTCCAGCTCTCTGCTGTGGCCCCAAGAAGGCAGTGGAGGATGGCCCGAGTGCTTGGGCCCTGCACTCGCATGGGAGACCGGGAAGAAGCTTGGGCCCTGCACTCGCATGGGAGACCGGGAAGAAGCACCTGGCTCCCGGCTTCAGATCGGCGCAGCATTGGGGGATAAACCAACAGAAGGAAGACCTTTCTCTCTGTCTCTCTCTCTCACTAAATCTGCCTGTCAAAAAAAAAAATTCTGTTCTCCATACTGCACCGCAGGTGTCTTTCCATTGTGTAATTGAAATGCTGAGCACTCGCTGTCTACTGGCATCCAAACTCCATAACTGTAAGTTGCTTTTTTCCCAAGATGAAGAGAAGGAACACGATAAGACATAAGTCAGTTGTGGCTAACTTACATGAGGCCGACTTGGCGAGTATCAGTGGTGCCACAACATGAGCAGGTCTTCCAAGATGGTAAGCTAAGGTGATCTCAGACTTCCATCCTCAAGAAAAGAAAGAAAAACTCACATGCGCTGAGTTCCAGATCCTATGTTAGCACCCCCATATACACTATTTAGATTCTCCCAGTAGCCCTATTCAACAGGAAATGAATTTTTTCAATATTAAACCAGGTAGGGAAACTAAGTCTCAGAGAAATTAATATGCTCAGTTATAAAACTATTATGTGGGGAAGCTGGGATATGAACTTAAATCCATGCTTGTTCTAACACACAATATTCTCTGTTTAAAAAAAAATAGTACAGGGCCTTGTATTGTGGTGCAGTGGGTTGAGCTGCTGTCTGCAATGCTGGCATCCCATATGGGTGCCAGTTCAAGTCCCAGGTGCTCCATTTCTGAACCAGCTCCTTGCTAATGTGCTTAGAAAGAAGCAGAAGGTGGTCCAAGTCCCTGGACCTATGTCAGGGACCAAAATGGAGTCCCTGGCTTCTGGCTTCTACCCAGCTCAGCATGGGCCATTACAGACATTTGGGGAGTGAACCTGCAGATGAAAGATCTGTCTATCCCTCTCTCTACAATTCCACATATCAAATAAAATACATAATCTTAAAAACATAGTATAGTATCCTCAAATATCAAACAATGCCTCATTACATCTCCAAAAACATATGAAGTTGGTT